>NC_030850.1:8676561-8688866 GCF_000208745.1 Theobroma cacao
ATATATATATATATATATAAGTGTATAAACATTATATATATATATATATATTTAATTTATACATAAGTATTACTATAACTTGTAATAAACTTTATTTATATTATTACACTTAATAACCTTATTAATTATCATCTTAATTTTTATAATATATTATTTATAATTAGTTATTATTTATATAAACTTTGATATAATACATTATAACATATAAGTTGTGTTATTAATTTCATATATACACAATATAATAATATTATATATATATTTAATTTATACATAGATATTACTGTAATTTGTAATAGACTTTATTTATATAATTACACTTAATAATTTTATTCATTATCACTTTAATTTTTATAACATATTGTTTACAATTAGTTATTATTTATACAAAATTTGATATAAAAATTAAAATATTATAGCATATAAGTTGTGTTATTAAGTTCATATATATAATAAAGTAATATATTAAATATACATACATTTAATTGATACTTAATTTGTATATTTATAATTATAGATGAAGTTTATAAATTTTAATAATATAATTTAAAAAAATAATAAAATTTTGATCCATTGATTTAAAATCAAACCGATCAAATTAATTTTATATTTAATCGATTTGATCTTTTTCATATTTGATTAATTTTTATCAATTTTTTAAAAATATTAGTCTATTTAATAATTAGATTCCCTCAGTCTTAAATGCATACCCTCATTTGGCAAGTAAAAGCACTCCCCCAATCTTATCTGCATCCCCTTGGAATTACCAAGTTCCCATTTAAGGCTCCCAAGGGATTGTAACCGTAGATTACTGAGTCACATGGGCAAGCAGGATGGCTGACGCAACAAAGACCAAACACCAACAGCACGCTGGGTCAACACAAACTTTACCTGCCAAAATATATATATATATATATATGGTTTCACTTTTCATACGAAATTTTGAAACTTTCAAGCCTCATGTACTTGGTAATGACTCCTAATACACCACCACCAGCTGCCCTTCCACAGTGTTGTCAATAGAAGAAAATTATATAAAAGAGTTGAAGACTGGTTAAGCTGTCAAGTGTCAAGTATCAACATGCATGCAAAGAAATAATATCAGCTTTGCGGCTAGCATGTTCGAAGCACGGGTGGTTGGGTGTGTTAGCTCATCTTCTTGTTTGTGTATCTCCCTATTCTCCATATCTTTGGCCCTTCTTTTGAGTGCCTTCAAATGGAGCTACCCACAAAGGCACCGGATTTTAGAGACAAGAAAACCCAGTATACAATAAAGACCAAGAAGCTTTCCTACTGGTTATCTAGGCGGGTTGATGACTTCAGTTGGTTTTTCAGGAAGGAGGGCACTGCTAGTAAAAGAATTTTGAAAAATGTGGACTGTGAAGCCAGACCTGGGGAAATCATGGCAATTGCTGGTCCAAGCGGGGCTGGCAAGACAACTTTGTTGGAAGTACTAGCAGGAATGATCCCACTGAGTAGGCTTTCTGGTAATGTTCTTGTAAATAACCAGCCGATGGATCCTAGACACTTCCGGAGGTTATCAGGTTATGTTACCCAAGATGAGATTCTCTTCCCGCTTCTAACTGTCGAAGAAACACTCAGGTACAGCGCACGTCTGAGGTTGCATGATGGGCCAATGGCTGCAGCCAGAGTAAGAGAGCTACTGGAGGAGCTTGGATTAGAGCACGTTGCCAAAGCTAGAATTGGTGGGGAATCAAACCGTGGCATTTCAGGCGGGGAGAAACGTAGAGTCTCAATTGGGGTTGATCTAGTTCATGATCCGGCTGTTCTTTTGATTGATGAACCAACATCAGGACTGGACTCAGCATCAGCCCTTCATGTAGCATTGTTGCTGAAATCCATGGCTGTGAAACAAGGGAAGACAATTGTTTTAACCATCCATCAACCTGGTTCCCGAATTCTCGAGCTGTTTGACCAAGCTTTGCTATTATCAAATGGAACTGTTCTTCATCATGGATCCCTGCATCTCCTTGAGCAGCGTCTTGAATTATCAGGTCATTCCATTCCTCGGCACATTAACATTCTCGAGTTTGCCATCGAAGTGAAAGAAGCCCTGGTCAAAGACGCTGAAGAAAGCCAAGAAGAGGAGAATGCTGATCTAGAACAAGGTTGTGAAGATACTAGAAGAAACACTCAGGTCAGTAATGTCAGAGAAACTAATATTTGTTACGCCAACCCTCAATTCAAGGAGGTTTTAATATTGGGTCAGAGATTTTCCAATAACATTTACAGAACAAAACAGCTTTTCGTAGCAAGAACATTACAAGCCGTACTTGCCGGGATTGTGCTTGGCACTATATTCATGAATGCAGCTAGTGATTCAATGAGATTTAAGCTACAAACACAGATTGGCTTTTTTGCCTTCAGCCTCACCTTCCTGCTCTCGTCCACGACAGAAGGCCTACCAATTTATTTGCAAGAGAGAAGAATTTTGATGAGAGAAACCTCAAGGGGAGCATATAGAATCTCTTCTTATGTCATATCAAACACTCTGGTATTGCTTCCTTTCTTGTTAATTGTGGCTCTGCTGTACACCATCCCTGTATACTGGCTAGTAGGACTGAGGAGGGAAATCGATGCGTTTCTTTATTTTTCACTGGTGGTCTGGATGGTGGTTCTAATGTCAAATTCTTTTGTAGCATGTTTCAGTGCACTTGTTCCAGATTTCATCATGGGAACATCTCTGATCGCTGGCCTCATTGGATCCTTTTTCCTGTTCTCTGGCTATTTCATATCAAAAGAGGACATACCAAGGTGTTGGATTTTCATGCACTACTTGAGTCTCTTCAAGTATCCCTTCGAGTGTTTTATGATAAATGAGTATGGAAGAGAGAAGGGCCAGAAGAGATGCTTGAAGATTGTGGAAGGAGAGTGCTACCTCTATGCCGAAGGGTTTCTGATGCAGCGAGGTCTTAAAGAGTCACAGAAATGGAGTAATGTTGTTGTCATGTTGGGTTTCATTGTTGGGTACAGAATTCTGAGCATTTTTATTTTAAGTTACAGGTCCTATAGAACAAAAAGTTAAAGGGCTTTCTGCTGTGAAGTAGACTTGAAATGAGCTTCTTCTATATAGCATCACAGAACTCTTTAATGATATTTAACATAACTTTATTGAAACTCATGCTAGTTTCAAAACAACATCCCTTACAATGAATAATGTGACTTTCACTCCCTAAAAGAAAACATTATTATTCGAAATACTGTTGTGATGCAATGGACCTTGTGCTCAGTGAGTAAGAACTTCAAAGTTACCAACAAGAATCAGCAGCCACTGTTTCTATGCACCTGCTTTAATATCCAGCTAACTGAAATGCCGAATTACACAGGACTCCCACAGTCCAAGCACTTCCAAGTTCCCATTTAACATGAATTTCACATCCCCCAAAAGAAGAAAAAGAATAAGAAGAAATGATTTCATGTATTTCAGATAGTCAGCACCGTGAGTCAGAATTTTTTGCTAATAGAAATGGAGGTTAATGGCAGTGTGAAACAGGAATGGTGATTGTGATACCATGACGTACTGGTGTTAAACCTGAAGGGGAAAGGATCATAAAGATGAGGGTTCAAGAACAAAATTCCCTACGCTGAGAACTACTTTTACCATGCTGATGTCTACAGAGAAAAAGGAAAAGGGGTGACAATGCAGAAGAAATATCATATTAGGAGAATAATCCTAAGCATTATCTGCCAAGAGATCCCCCTACTCTAAAACATCTCATTTCAAAAACTGACTCTCTTTCAAAGTTGTATTTATCCCAGGTGGTAAATGCAGTTGGCAATAGTCCGTAACAGTTTTTATGAGCTCACTTTTTTTAAGATGATTTAAGGGCTTTATCACTGTGCAATATTGAAGAACAAGCACTACTATCTCTTCCTAAATAGTTTAGTTTCCAAATAGTCAACAATAACTGTCCCAAAGAGGTCCTACCTTTCCCCATTCTAAATCAAAGGAGCTTCAGAAACAGCCATGCTAGTACCCATTGCCAAAACTGTAATATCAAGGAACTGAACTTTCTAGCTTTGCTTTTGGGTTTCATTAAGCTGTGAATAGCCTTAGAAGTGGAGTATCAGTACTGCTTAGATATGAAGTTGACATAAAAGAATACCACATTCTTGAATGCTAAATATGATAGCTTAAGAGCAGAGCAAAATAAACATTGACAATTGCTGGTACCTAACTGTAAGAGGCATTTTCAACATATTTAATAGCAAAGTGTTGTAGCAGTACAGCCAAGCAATGAAGCTAGTATGGTGTAAGCAATTTCCTTGTAGGACTTTCTTTGTTACCAATATGGTAAGAAAGATATGCACCTTAAAAAAGAGACTTCATTCACAACATTTCAAAGCATTTACTTGCCAGCTTTATTGAATGGTTGTACCCAACCTGCCAATGCAACAGGTTCAGAGCAAGCTAGATAGTTCTAAATCAAATGGCTCCTAAAGTGATGCACTTGTGTGCATTTCATTTCAATATTATGGCCAAGGCCCGAATTAATCTACAATTAGTAACAAAAATACTACTCCTAGTACAAAACAGCAGCTACTCTGATGCTTATATTGTTTGTTCTCTTATAGAATTTGGGCTCCACATACAAGTTCCAGTCACAAAGCTTGTACATATTGGTAAAAGAGGAGCCAAGGGATTTGGCAGCACTGCTTTCAGCTTGTACAGTTTTCTTTAGTAAAATGAATACAATCCCTATCCCATGTATGCCTGTGCATAAAGAAAACACATATGCTAACAGCACCTTCTCATAGAAAAGTAGTTGTAGATTCAATAATAAGGAAGAACTTTCTTCTACTTTAAAAGTGAGTAAAAGACTATTAAATTTGGAGATGATAGCATTTTCTTCTTTACATAGTAAAACTTACCAAAGCATCTTACGGTTAATCCTCCATTCCCAATCAAAAGTTTCGAGTTTGATGATTACCAAGTGTTTCTTATTCAGATTCAGGTATGGAGAAATGTCCACTCCTCTAGCCACTTTAGAGATATAGTAGTTATCATTTTCTGCCAGAATTTTGTGTCTTCCTAGCTCCCAAAGGATATTATTAATTTTCTGTACCCTTCCACCCAATTCTCAAGAGTATGACTCTTGGCTTGTGGTCTTTCAAAAGACCATTTCCAAGAACCTATATTTCTTTACTTAACTTACCAGCTAAGCTCCTCCCCTTCTCCCCTGCATCTTATGTCTCCTTCTGATATTATTAATTTTCAGTACCCTTATATTTCCTAAAGCACAAGACACACAGACAAAGAGAACAGAAAAAGGCACCTGCCAAGTCAAGTAAGTTCTCTCTCTCTCTCTCTCTCTCACACGCACACACACACACACACAAACACAACTATCTTAAAATATAATTTTGTTCAACAACATTAATTAGATTGATTGATACCACAGTCTAATGTGTTTGAAAAATCAAGCATTATCATATTTAAGTATAACTCATCTTCATACAGTACCTCAATGTTTTCTATATCTTCACTTCCATCTTCTACAAGTTCTTCATAGACGGTATTACCTATATGATACTTTTATGAGCAGCAATAGTCCAGCTAATAAAAGAAATTAAAAACTAAAAAGATCAAAGGAATGCTTAGGATAGGTGCGCTTTATGCAACTTTTGGCTCTTTTTTTTTCAGAATAAGGAAAAAGTTGCCCCTTTCCTAATGGGGTGCAAGGCACTTTCTTTGATCTGCACTGCACCTCAGCACCTGGGCACAAGCCTTGAAAACACTGCTTAATAGAGTTTCCTGAATTTCAAGGTTCCCAAAAGCAGATGTTATCCAATTTGGGAGGAAGATGAGAAATACTTAAGAGTTTCTTATTGTGCATGATTGGAATATGATTTAAGTCACAATGATTATGATGATATTTATGAAAAATAACTATAATGTATCTTGAAGCAAACAAAGACCTAAAAATGCCTCTGATTCACTGTTATCCACATTGGGTAAGAATATTGATAAAATAACTCTCTACCACAAGTTTTATCATGAGATAAGTTGCCCATTTTACAGTATCTATGATTTATATTACAGCAGGTACATCATATGCAGTCACCTATAATCCAGTAATGAGAGACCTGTGTATATAAATTCTCAAGTTTATACAGCAGAAGAAACATAAGCAATTACTGACTATATATATCCAGCATGCCTATGACTATGGACATCAAAAGTTGCATTCTACAGAATCGAACCACTTCTAAGAAATTTTATGCTCACCAAAGATCTTTGGATGAAGAAGATAATGAAGAATTGAATAAAGAAATCCTCTGCCTCTTGTTTGACAGTGTCGCTTTAAAGGAGAACTCCTCTGAAGCAGAAAATTTATCAAGTACAGACCTAAGTGTTTGGTCTAGGGTGCTTGTAGAAATCCTTACTGCAGGATCTTTAGAGTCCCGTTCTTTGCAGCTAGCCACCAGAAAAACATTCTTCATCCTTCCTTCCCAGGTTGCCATCTCTGCTTTCACTATTATTAAATGGAGGGCATCAAGTGCTTGTCTCAAATCAGACAAAAGTCCAGGTTTATAATCACAACATAGAGATACCCTAATCAAACAAGGTTTTCCATCTAATTCATCCTCCTGCTTTTCCACTATGACTTCGTCAGTGTCCGTTGGAATTAGAATGCCTTTACAAGCTTCTTCCGCATTCTTCTTTAGTTCTCTCATGTGTCTAATCACCTCAGTAAGTAATGATGCTTTGTCCATCTGTGAGTTCAAGACAGCTAATTCAGCAAACCCAATTAAGGAATTACAAACAACTAACTCACCAGATAAGACATTATAAGTAGAACTCAAATCATTAGGGACTATCAACATCAACTAGCCCCAAAAAAAGTTCAAAAAAAAAAAATTTTTGACTAGCAAGAAAAATCAATTGTTTTAGTAGTACTGGACTCACACTGCAGCATACATAAGCCTTTTTCAGTCAATCTTACTAACTCATGTATGATGTATGCTCAACAGTGACCACTGGACAATTGCATTTAGCAATCTCTATTTCTTTATATATTGAATCAGATACTGCTAAAATTGATATTAAATCAATCAAATAAGAAAACTACCATACTTTTTTCTCTTTTAATAACCATTCAACCAAAATCTTAAGCAGACGAAGATCAATTTTTTTTTTCTTTTTTACCTTCTTTGCATCCGGTAGGATGTCACGGAGTGTATCAAAATGAGCATTGATCCTGGCTCGGCGCCTCCTTTCAGCCTCACTGTGATTCTTCAAAGCAGCCATATTTCTCTCGGCTGCCACCCCTTTTCTCGGCAAGTTCATCGTAGCCTCCACAAGCTCTCCTCTCTCACTATCCAAAACCAATGACGAAGAGGAAGAAGAAGAAGAAAATGACACATTTCTTGTTTTCCCTCGACACCCTGAATTCACCATGAAACCAGAGCTGTGAGTGTTGGAGCTCCAAGAAAACTGGTCCATGCTACCAAACAAGCAACAAACCAATCAACGAGATAAATTGGGGAGAATTATTTTTGGTTGGGAAGTGTAAGTTCCATTTAAGGCAAAAGGAGAAAGCTGTTCTGTTTGAAGAATGAAGATCCAGGAGGGATTGAATGGGAAAGTGCGTGCTGCCTACATTTTCCATTTCCTTAAATAAATCATAAACAATCGTAATTTCTAACCGAGCAAGTTGACAAAAAGTCTGATAATGTGGTCAATGGTCATTGCCCACTTCGAAAGGCAAAGCTGATTGGGGAGTTTGGTTCAACTTCACTATCATTGCTTCACTGTGCTCCGTCTATATTTCACAAAAATTAAAAAAATAAACCAAAAAAAAAAACACTACAAGATTCTACCATCGATCTTAAATCTTTACTATGAACATTTAATTTAAAATTTATTGATAATAAATAAAATATTTATCTTATATTTATATATAAAAACTATCTTTACTTGATTGCTCTTTCATTTTGTATATAAAAACAATCTACTTATCACTTAATTTAAATGTCACCTATAAGATAATTGACCTATCATATAGTTGAGACATCATTTTGTAGGTATAATAAACTTATCATGGAAGCAACATTAATGAGGATCACATTTACTATAATACTATCTTAAAATTTTAAGATGTGCATTCAATTTAAAATTATATTATTTAAATATTGATAAAAATTTTACATTTATTAAGTTAAGAATATCTTAAACATATAAATATAATAAAGTTTTTTTATTGATTGTCAATTTCATTTTAAGTTATATGTTATTTTAAAATTTTAACAATACAATTTATGAGAAAATTAAAAAAAATTAAAATATCCGTCTCTTAATATATTGGGTAATCTAACTAAATTTTACATTTAATTTTACACAAAAAAAAACTCTTCCATTAGCAAATTCCGCATGAGACTAGAATGATTTTACAAGTTAATTTATATATTTTTGGTCTATGATCACAGAAGGATAACAAGAGTTGAGAAAAATTAAGGTATTTATAAGGCACAGTGCAAAATCCATTAATATATATGGTAGCAGAAATTATAAATACTAAAAATCCAAGTGATGAGTAATCAAACTTTGGTCTGATTATTTGCTTTTGTCAAAGCCGCATTTCTCGGTACGCCCCCACGTCGATCCCGGACGCCCACCATGGTTGAAAAGTCCCTTGGCATTATGCGTCGTGGTCGTGGTCGTGGAAAATCGTGTCTAGCCCTTTTTCGCTACTTGCACTGCCCTTGGCATTTCTAATCTCAAAGTTAGACCACACGAGGGTCCCTTTCTTTGTAGTGAAAAACCAGCTCACCCCCACCAAACTCCGTTTTTCCTTTTCTGGTTTTTTTCATAGCGAGTGCAATCCCATTTCATGATAATGACAGAAGTCCGTCATTTACTTCCATTTAATCCCTTAAATAAGATTCGACTCTCGTATATGTTTATTACATCTCCTCTAAATATGGACAACGATAATGATTATATTAAAAACTAGTGACAGAAAATAATAAAGGAAAACCAGAAAAAATCCATAGAGACTCATCTTGGGATAGGTTTTGCCTTGTCATCATTTCACCTTTATGGTGGTCCTCAATTTCCCCATTTCTGCCAACTTTTCTATTGAAACACTTGTTAGGTTCATCAAACAACTGCAAGAACCAATCCAATCAACAAAATTAAACGACTTAGAAAACCTTTGCTTCTGCGTATAAGAAATTACCACCGCCTTCTTCTTTAGTAGAGGTCTCCATCGACGGATTGATCCTATTAACACCTTTCAAGCTTGGGACTCAATGTCACGGTCTTGAAACTTTAATCAAGTTTCGAGTGACGTTATAATCTCGTGTTTGTAAGACTAAGTAAGTTTAAATAAGATTTTTTTATGATCAACGCGAGAATGTGGTAAAAGTAAATATTATGTTTTTTTGATGAGCAAGGAATCAACAAAAAAAAAAATTATTTTTGAAAAACTAAGACCACAGTTGATGGATCCTTTATATATGGATTGACTCAACAATCCAAACGAATTGAATTAATCACGGATATACGGAACGTGACACTTAAACCCACCTATTTAATCAATAATAATATTTTTAATTTGAGTCGAACCAAGCTCCGAGGCCTGATTCGAGTCAAGCTGAGCCTGCTGGCTTGACAAGTAGCTTAGCCCATTGACAGATCCATTCCTTTGAGCGGGAGGTTCCTATAGGATTTGGATCACCCTACCTTGTCTTTCCGATTTCAAACAATCAAAAGAATAAAATAAAATAAAAAATCCAAGGATAAAAGGTTGTAATGGGTTTTACACTGAATTTTATTTATATTAATATTCATTAGCATGTACATTACACGTCAATACTTGTTTTATTTAATTTTAAACAATAATCTTAACAAATAGTTCTAACCGTTAGACTTTTAATTCTACATTGAACTTTTTCAAATTTATCTTTGAAAAACATAGAAGGACCATGACTATACGCCTAACACATGAAGATAATTAATAGGTCACTTAAATATTTTTTTAATCAATATTAAAATGATTAAAGATAAATAATTACAAATTTTATGATAATGTGTATTAAGTCACATTGATTACGAGGCATATCATTTTAAAAAGAATATCTGGGACATTCATTGATACCACATGAACCATCTCGGTTTCCATATAGGAAAAAATAAGAAAAATTGTAAAAAAAACAAGTATGAGAGAAAAGTATTATTAAAAGAAAAAAATCTTACTTGAAAGTGTGTTTTATAAATGAAATAAGAAACCTATTTATAAGCTAATAATCTAAATAAAATTTATAAGATAAAGATAATGTTATTGTTAATGAATTTGATTTGGATTGATTAAATTTAAATTCTAACCTTATATAATCTATATATAAATCTAGATATACATAATCAAGTATAAAAATTCAAATCAAATTACACTTATATGTCTAAACTACTGGGCTATTTGGCTTGTCTCGATTGCCCAACTAGTCTAAACTCTCGAATTGTGATATAATAGATATTCACACATATATTCATAACACTCAACTTGAATGTCTATTGTATTAAGAATATGTCTCATTAAAACCTTATTAAGAAAATACTTCATTGGAAAAAATTCAAATGAGGAAAAAAAAGTACATACTTTTTTTAAACAATACGCTTTTAAAATACAGGCTCATTAAAAACCTTATCAACAAAAACCTAATAGGAAAAACTTTGATGAAGGAAAAAAGCACAGTGCGTATTTTACTTCTCTTGATAACTGTATTATTTAAAATCTTTAAAATAACGCATTTCAATCTTTTGTATCAATTTTTCAAATGTTGCAATAGAAAAGGCTTAGGTAAATAAATCTACTAAATTGTCATTTGAACGAATTTGTTAAACAATATATCACATTTTTTTTGGAAATCATGAGTGAAGAAGAATTTTGATAAAATATGTTTTGTCCGACCGCCTTTAATGTGTACATCTTCTAACTAAGTTATGCAAGTAGTATTATCTTCTTACAATGTTGTTGGAATTTCCTTCTTGGTTGATAAGTCACACATTTCTTGAATATATTGAGTTATAAATATTAACCAAACACATTCATGACTTGTCTTATGAATTGTTAAAATTTATGTAAGGTTAGAAGAAGTAACAACTATAGATTATTTTACAGAACTTCATGAAATAGCCATACCTCCATATGTGAATAAATAATTTGTTTGGGATCAAGTTTTGTGTGGATCAAATAAATATCTTGTATTCGCATAACTAATTAAATCTTATTTTGATACATTTGAGTAATATACATTTATGTCCATTGTTCTTTGAAGATATAGAATTATATATTTAATTATATTCTAATATCTTTGAGTTGGAAAATAACTATATATTACTAATAAATTTATAGCAAATGATATATTAGGTTGCATATTGTTAAGAAGATACATTAGTACTTTGATTGTACTAAGATATGGTACTTTAGGACTCAGGAGTTCTTCATCATCCTTATGAGATCGGAAAGAGTCTTTTTTCACACATAGTGACCTTACAACCATTGGTGAATTCAATGGATGTGCTTTATATAGAATCGTTTTAGCGTTTTTACTATATAATTTGGTTGATGGATACAAATTTCATTTGTCAAGTGCTCAATTTGAAGACCCAAACAAAACTTTGTTTTTTCAAAATCTTTCATCTCAATTTTTTTTTAAGTAACTTTCTTCAGGAGTTCCAATAATATTTAGGTAATCAACATAAACAACAATTACGTCAAATTCATATCCAAATCATTTTATAAAAACACAAAGCCATATAATATTTTATAGCTTTCTTTCAACAAATATTCACTAAGGTGGTTCGTTATAAAGTGATTATACCACATGCATATGAATTGCTTTTTATTCATATAAATGTTTATTTAATTTCATTGAATAATTTTTTCAAGAATTCAAATTTTATGCTTTAGGTAACTTAAATTCTTTAAGGATTTTCATATAAATATTGATATCAAATGAGCCATATAAATAAGTTGTAACTACATTCATTATACGTATTTCAATCTTTTCATGTATTGTCAGACTTATTTAATATAGAAATATAATTGCATCCATTATGAGAGAACGTCTCTTCATAATCAATACTAAGTCTTTGGGTATAACCTTGTGCAATAAGTTTTATTTTATATCTCATGTAGACACTAAATTACAAGTAAAAAACAGAGTAAAAAATATATAAATGAAAAATGAAAAATGAAAGAATGAAAAAAGGAGAGAGGTACGACTGGCAGGGTGCGGACGCACCCTGCCAGGCACCTCTCTCACCTGCCAGACGCGAATTT
>NC_030850.1:8691535-8694422 GCF_000208745.1 Theobroma cacao
GCATTTTTATCTCACGCCATGCATTTCATCTCGCCACTCATTTGCATTCCGTTTTAGGTTAAATAGGAGATAAAATAAAAATAATAATTAAGGAAATCTAGTGAAATTAAAAATTAAAGCCCAATAGGATAATCTAAAAATGGTACCGTTCATGGAACGGGCGTCCGAGGGGTGCTAATCCTTCCCCGGGCGTAACCGTACTCCCGAACCTAGATCCAGAAAATTGTAGACCGGTTTAAGGTTCTTTTCGGTGGGCTTAAAATTAATTTAAGTTTGCATCGATTAGAATCAAGTCAATAGGTGGCCAATCACACCTAGTAAAAAAAAAAGATTGGTGGCGACTCCTAGTTTAATTTTTTAGTGAGTTTTCACACACCATGTCTAGCGGTTGGGTTCCCGGACCCGCACGTTACGGACCCGCACGTTACGACATCTCATAATCTCATTTTGTTCTTGCATAAATACCCATTTAGGTTCCATTGATTTTACATTATTTGTTATATAGACTATAGGTCCAAAACTTTCATGTTTTGCAAATGAATTCAATTCCACCTTGATTGTGTCTTTTTTACATTGGCCAATCATTTTTATGCCTACATGCTTCAATAAATGTAGGTTCAAAATCCTCATTTTCTTATAATATTTAGCATTATATTAGATATAAAAATATTGTCGACATTTATTTTATTCTGATTTCATCTTTTCTTGTCACAACAAAATTTATTGAGATCTATTCATTTTCAATGATTACAGGTATTTCAATTTCTTTTAAAATTTTATTAATTATGTCAGGGGTCTCTTATGGATTTTCTTATTCTTTTTTCTGACCATCTTGTACATTTGCTCTTTATTTTTTTCAAGGATTTCATTTTTGTAATTGATTGGTCTCTCATTCTTTGTGTGCGCCTTGTTTTACAGGCACATCAATTTTAATAGGAGCATTTGCAACTGGTATATGAGATTTAATTATTATTTTTAAGTCAGTAAATACATCTAGCAACTGATTTATTATATGTTGCAAATAAATTATATTTTAAACTTCAAGTTCACATTGATTTGTGCAAGTACCAAAACTAGATAATGACAATGCATTACAAGAAATTTTCTCTTTTAACTGCTTATTTTCTCCCTTTAATGTTAAAAAAATTATTTCATCAACATGATAATTGGTAAACTTTGTCATGAATAAATCTCCTATTAATGGTTTTAAATATTTAACTATATATGGAGATTTGTATACAACATGTATTCCCAACTTCCTTTAAGGAACCATTTTTGTGCGTTGTGGTGGAGTCATTGAAACATATATCGCACATCCAAAAGTTCTTAGATGAAAAATATTTAGTTCTTGATTATAAACCAATTGTATATAAGAGAATTTATGAAAACTTGTTAGCCTGATGTGTACAAATACCACTGTATTTAAAATAATATACCTCAAGTAGAAATGGAGAATTTAGTTTTCATAAGCAATGTCCTTGTAATTAGTTGGAAGTGTTAATAAATGATTCTGTTAGATCATTTTGTGTATGAATATGAGTAATCAACTGTTCAACAATTATTTCAACTAATATGCAATATTCACCAATAGTGTGTTTGGTTGGGGGGAATGGCTTCCTAAGCCCCATCTAATAACTTGTTTTCTTCACTAGAATGGTCATTCCTAAATAAACCTGAATAGCCATTACCAAGGAGGACCTTGGTAACAACTAATTCGAGGGTAGGTCAAAAATTTTGTTGAACAAATTATCTTTAAATAAATTTAAAAACTACCATCATATACAACATAGATTTTTTTTTTTCATTTTTCACATTTTCTTTCTCTTTCTACTCATTTTCTACCTCTCTCATTCTTTCTTTAAAGTCCTTCAACAGAGGATGACAACGTTTGGCTATTGCGACATCGATGTTGGCTTGCAAAAAGTGCTGATTAGCATTCCCCCACCATATCCGGCCATGGGAAATGTCAGATTGAAGCTCTATTACATTGGCTACATTTCTAGTGGCTGGCTGGTAAGAAGGAAGAAAAGAAAAAAAAATTATAATGAAAAAAAGCTAAAAAATAATGTTTTATATTTTAAAATTAAATTAAAATTTAATTATAAATTATAAAAGAATCATATTCAAAATTTTAATTGTAAATGATTAATATTTAAAATTTTAAAAATAAAAATAAAGATTAAAAGTAAAATAATCAAATATTATAATAAATGATATTTTTATCATTTATCACTTATTCTTTGATTATTCCTAAAACTATTCTTGCCAACCAAATATTAGAATAAGTCATAATAGCAATTATTATCCTATTTCATTTCTATTAACCAAACTACATAATAATTATTCGTCCTTAATTCTATTTCCTCAAAATGTTTATTCCATTTATATCCTATTTCATTTCGCGAACCAAACATACGTTAAAGGTGTGAGATGTAAATTCATCAGTATCGTCAATATGAATAGTCTTGATTGCATAATCAAGAAAATGTGCTTGTAAATAAATAATTTAGACGAGTGATCTTTCAAATGTCGAATTGCAAGTTAATAATAAGCACATTTGTGACCATCTAATCGATATATCGATTAAAATCATAAAATATTTAAATAGTCCACGTAAAAGATGTATGTGTCTACATATATCACTTTGAGTATGTTTAAAAAATGTAGAAGATTTAGTCCCAAGTTTAGTTAGTGATGATCTTATAATTAATTTGCTTTGAAAGCAAGCAACACATGAAAATTCATCAAATTAAAAATTTTTTCTATAATGGATAACCACATGAATTTTCAATCATTCTAATATTCGTGTAGTACAATCTTTATGAATATATGAATTTTTTTCAATAAAATAATATATATATATATATATATATATATATATAAGTAA
>NC_030850.1:8694487-8721497 GCF_000208745.1 Theobroma cacao
TATATATATATAGTAAGAAACTTGTAAGTTAGCATAAAATAACATTAGATATATAATTTAGTATTAAAACACATAATAAAAATATATTATTTAATTATAATGAGCACATATAGAAACATATTCATGATAAAATTATACTAAAACATGCTAACAAATTATTTAAGAAATTTCATTATTGTATATTTTAATCACCAATCACATGATTAATTCCTCCTTTAGAGTAGACAAGAAAAATAGTAATATATAGATATGTTATATTAACTTGGTCATGGTTAAAATCAATTTGAACAAAATTTGTTTCAATATTTTTTTCTTTTACCTTTCAGTAATATTTGATAAAATTCAACAAGATGTTTCAACGTACAACAAGTATACGACCAGTGGCCTTTCATGCCACATCGATGATTTGTCCACTTTTGTATTTTTTTTATATATATTTTCACTACTCATTCATCTTTTGTGGGTAAAGTATCCATTTACTTTTGATGGGTAAAAGTTTCCATCTATCTCTGATGAGTAAAAGAATCCATTCACCTCTGATAAATAAGGGTATCCATCAACCTCTGGTGTATAAAAGTATCCATCCACCTCTAGTGGATGAAGGTATTCATCCATCTCTGGTGGGTAAAGGTATCCATCAACTTCTGGTGGGTAAACGCATTTATCTATCTTTGATGGGTAAATGTATCCATCCTTCATCCATCTCTAGTGGGTAAAAGTATCCATCCACCTCTTATGAGTAAAGATATTCATCCATTTTTAGTAGGTAAATGTATTATTGTAATAGTGATTAGTGTAATTACCATGATTGCAATTATTATGGTGATCTTTTCGATGTCATTGACCATAGTTATTAAATTATGTTGCATTCACTTTAGGGAATGGACGAAGTTTAAGATTTTTCATTAATAGCTCGTTGTTTTGCTCAACTGTAAAAAGACATAAAATCCAAAACAAGAGGTTTTTTAGATTACCCAAAGTATAGTATTTTCTATTTGTTACAAAAATAGATATCATACAAAGTTAATTCCATATGTTCAATTCAAAATGTCTTATGTAAAATCTTATAGTATCAAAAATAGATTTACATATGTTGAGCAAAATTGTAACTGAAATTCAACAAAAAAAAACATATATTAAGAAAATCATATTCTAAAATTAGAACAAAGATATCATATATAATTATATATATTTTCAAGCTCAACCTAATTTAATAAATCAATGGAAAAATATATGATAAATATTACATGATTGCAAAATTTACATTAAGACTGATTTTCAAGGAATTAAAACGCCAAAGAGATATCAAGCCATTTATTTGATTTGTTAAAACCAAAAATCAAAGATCAACCATTGAACTCTTTTTGAAGTCTAGAGATTATGAAAACTAAATAATATCAAAACTTGAAAAATTAAATAATCGTGTTGATAACATATTATGAAATATAACTTGAAAGAACAATTATGAAAAAAAATATTTAAAAGTAGTAAAAACATTTTATTCGACAGTGTATATTTACAAATAAAGTGAAAGGCTTATTTATAGACTAATAATCCTTAATCTAGATAGAATTTATAAGATAAATATAATGCTAAGAGATTTAATTTGGATAGATTAAATCTTAATCTTAATCTATTTTCAAATCTAGATATACATAATTAAATACAAGAATTTAAATCAAATTACATTATTGTGTCTAGCTGGTTGAGCTGTTTGGCTTATGTAGATTGTCTGGTCTGAAATCTTGAATTGTAGCATAACAAATATTCACACATATATTCATAGCAAGAGTAAAGTAGTAATTCACGAATGATTGAGTAATAACTTGACAATATTAGTTAGGCTATGAGATGAGTCACGGTTTTTTTTTTATTTATTTATAAGGTAATTGTTGAAAATAATTTAGTAGAATTAATGTGATAATATTTATTTACCTATTAAAATATTAATGTTTATTCCATAAGAGTTGATTGAAGCTTATTATTAAGTCACTACAGTATCATTACTAATCGAAACCTGTTATAGTCATTAAAAACCCACCCCCTTTGTTGAAAATTTGGTGTGACTACTCTTTAAGTTTATACGTGGCAAAATAAAAAAGTCTCTTTAAGACTTCGTTTTAAATATGTAATAGATTCTCATTAAGGGAAATATCAAAGATGTAATCGTGGGCCAAATATTCCCATGGCCATGAAATGCAATAGTCCAAATTAATCTTATGCTTAAATCTCGCTGGAATATGAATTAAGCCAAATGGATCTAAGTTTATTGACACGTAGAGGTAAGAGTTATCACTTAATTGGTCAATAAAATTATTTAATAATAAATTTTATTTATAAAAAACATAAATCATTTTAGAGATGAATCACTCGAATAAATTATTATATTTTACCTATAATTTATTATGATATATATTTATTGTTTATTTAAGTAACAATTATTGTTATTAAAATTAAAAATTATAATTCCGCATCATAAAAATTATATCGGTGTTAGAAAAAGGTCAGAAAATATAAATCTTGTGTGTTTAGATTATTAGACCATAAATTTTGTATTGGGTTTGATGGATTTATTCTGTTTCTGTACTAGATTTATAGTTTTAAGTATCTTAACCCGTATGCAATGCGGGTGTGATATATTATTATTTATTTAATTGTTAATTGATTCGATGTTTGCTAGAAATTTTTTCCAAGTGTTTAGATTTTTCATAGCTAATCAATGTTATGCTTTTGAATATTATTTTATTTACCTATTTTGTGCACTATGGATGATTCACGTGATCGTTTTAATATTCGTGCAAGTTTACTCATGATTGTGTGAGAACATCCCTATTATTTTTTATGATATATCATGATTCATGAATCCCTGATGATTTTGGGTTCAGAAAATAAAGAAAAAATACAAATGAGCAAAACCAGAAGAACTGGCTGAAGAAATGCAAAGATATGGTTGGTAATTGTATTCTGGGAGGGACTAGCCAGGGCACAGAGTAACTGACAAATGACACGTATAGTTGAAATTCAATGCAAATGAAATACACGTTCTTTGTGGCGCATTGTGCACCCGGTGCTTGCTAAGGCCAACAATTGCAGGGCAGGCCCACCTGGAAGCTGATTTGTAGTATAAAAGGCTCCCGTGAGAGAATGCCTCGCCCTCTCTTTCATTTGCTAGCCTCGCCTCCCCCCTTCGCCCTTACCCTTGAAAGTTGAATATCTGCTTCTGCTATGGCGGCGGCTACTTCCTTCTCTCCCTCCATCTCCACTATCCCCTCTCCTAATTCTTCCTCCAAAACGCACAAAACCTTAGCTACCCCTTCTACTCTTGGCTTCTTGTCCTCTACTTCCAAATCCTTGAGTTCTCTCAGAGCTACCAGACTCACTTCCCGTAACGGCTGCGGCTCGGCTCTCGCCTCAAGGATGGTCTCCGTTCCTGCTGTTAAGCCTCTGACTTCTCTGGATTTCGAGACCTCCGTCTTCAAGAAGGAGAAAATCTCTCTTGCCGGTCACGACGAGGTGGATTTTATTTATTTTCTGTTTTTTCGTTTCTGATAATTTCTTAGGGTTTGTTTCTTGCTTATTGATTTGGGTTTTGTGTGTTAAAACTTAGTACATTGTGAGAGGAGGAAGGGATTTGTTCAAGTTGCTGCCCGATGCTTTCAAAGGAATTAAGCAGATTGGTGTTATTGGTTGGGGTTCACAGGTGATTTTTCTGCAAACTCACCAAGCAAAAGTTTACTTAACTTTTTTAATGGATTTAATTCGTCTTAGTAAGCTTTGTTTGGATTATTTATATATTTTTTATATCTTCCATACTCGGTTGGTTTTGTAATTTTTATTTCAGAATATATGGGCATTATGCTTTACCGAATCTAATTTACCGGCGACGAAAGACGATATTCATATTAGAAAATGATATAGTAATACTTTGCACCTTCACTCAATTAAAGAAGGAAATTCTTTTTATTAATGAATTAGGTTCCTTATAATTAGTTGTAGCTAATAATGGAGGAATCTGGTATACGGAAACTAAGTTTATACAGATTTTTTTTTGCTCAGTAAATTCATACAGATATATGAAAGGACAAATCTATTATCATTATCCACAGAAACCTATTGTTGTAATCTTACCGCCTTGCTGGTTTGGACAATATGTAATATGGGTGGCTGGATTTAATTATTTTTTAATAATGTCGACTTAGAAAATAAACTCCGTTCCTGTATCTTAGCCTCACTCTACTCTCGGATGCATGAAGTACGTGAATTCAAATTCTACTCATGATTACTAACTCCAAACAATCTTCTTTTAGGGGCCTGCTCAAGCTCAAAATTTGAGGGATTCTCTTGCTGAAGCAAAATCTGATATTGTTGTCAAGGTAATCTCTTTTAATTTATTTTCATTGTTATTCTTAACCAATCAATACACTGTTTATGTGGTGTGGAGGGCTGGTGTTGTTGCAACTGACTTATTTTTTTCTGCTTAATTTGTTCCTTTTAAAAAAAAAAAATCAGATTGGACTTAGGAAGGGTTCTCGTTCGTTTGCTGAAGCTCGAGCTGCTGGCTTCTCAGAAGAGAATGGCACTTTGGGTGACATATGGGAAACTATTTCTGGAAGTGATCTTGTGTTACTGTTGATTTCTGACGCTGCACAGGTTGTTGAATATATCACTTGGTTTTCTGCTAATCTGCTAATGAGATAAAGTAGTTATCATTGGCTTTAGTAGGTATTCTTTTTCATGCACAAAGAATTAAATTTTATATCATTTTGCAGGCGGACAGTCATGAGAAGATATTCTCCCACATGAAACCGAATAGCATCCTTGGGCTTTCCCATGGCTTTCTTCTTGGACATTTGCAGTCAAAGGGACTTGATTTCCCAAAGAACATTAGTGTAATTGCTGTGTGCCCCAAAGGAATGGGTCCATCTGTGAGGAGACTTTATGTTCAAGGCAAAGAGATCAATGGTGCTGGAATCAATTCCAGTTTTGGAGTTCATCAGGTATGTTTTTCTTGTCCTGCATCTTTCTATTCTGAAAGTCCTCACCTTTCTTGGTTTATTGTTAATGCACTGAGTAAATTCTTTGTGCATAGGATGTTGATGGTAGAGCTACTGATGTTGCCTTGGGGTGGTCAGTTGCCCTTGGGTCTCCTTTCACTTTTGCTACTACTCTAGAGCAGGAGTACAAGAGTGACATTTTTGGGGAGCGGGGTAAGTGGCTTATCATGCTCTTAATTCTCCTTCTGCAGTCAACTAGCTATGCTTTTTCTTAATCTTTTTTCCTTGAAAGTGAACTAACTTGCTGGACCATTCTTATGTATGATTTCTAGGCATTCTACTCGGTGCGGTTCATGGACTTGTGGAGTGTTTATTTAGAAGATACACGGAAAATGGAATGAGTGAGGATCTTGCTTACAAAAACACTGTTGAATGCGTTACAGGAATTATGTCAAAGACCATCTCAACTCAGGTTGCCTTTCTCTGTATAACGTCTCAAACCTCTTCTTTTTCCTCATCTTCTATTTCTTCTCTTCTTGTCTCTCTTTCTTCCTGTTGACTCACTTACACCTATTGAGTAGACTTGTATGTATTTATTTACTTTATTCTATTTTTTCCTATAACAGGGCATGTTGTCTGTGTACAATTCGTTTTCTGAAGAGGGCAAAAAGGAATTTGAGGCGGCCTATAGTGCCTCATATTATCCATGCATGGATATACTGTATGAGTGCTATGAAGATGTAGCCAGTGGAAGCGAAATCCGCAGTGTTGTCTTGGCTGGGCAACGCTTTTATGTAAGTATCTCTATCATGTTTCCAACTTGTAAGTTGTAACGAAAATGGGTTTTTTTGCACTTTAGACCATGAAGTTTGATTTTGTGTCTGATTGTTTTACAGGAAAAGGATGGTCTACCAGCTTTTCCGATGGGGAAAATTGATCAAACTCGTATGTGGAAAGTTGGTGAGCGAGTCCGAAAGTCACGACCAGCAGGTGATCTAGGGCCATTATATCCATTTACAGCTGGTGTCTATGTGGCCTTGATGATGGCACAGGTATGATGCTTACAGCAAACAGAGGTTATTCTCTAAATTATTGTGATTTTTATAATTGAAATTTGAAACAACAAATCTCTCAATTTCTGACAAGTATGTAAGTACTTTAAACAACAACTTATTGTGATAATGTAATTATGTAGTACTAATATATGTTTTTCTTCAGTCAAGCAAAGCCAATTGCAGTGCCTCTATTGTCAATATATATATATAGTGCCTCTGTAAAATGGTGATTCTTTGAGAAAATAGTTCCCCTATGTGCTAGTCTGATGATCTTTTTACACTGATGTTAATAATTGCAGATTGAGATCTTGAGGAAGAAAGGGCACTCATACTCTGAGATCATCAATGAGAGTGTGATAGAGGCAGTGGATTCTTTAAATCCTTTTATGCATGCTCGTGGAGTTTCGTTCATGGTTGACAACTGCTCTACAACAGCACGATTGGGTTCAAGGAAATGGGCCCCTCGATTCGATTACATCCTTACCCAACAGGCTTTGGTGGCAGTTGATAAGGGCACCCCCATCAACCAAGATCTGATCAGCAACTTCCTGTCAGACCCGGTGCACGGTGCCATTGAAGTGTGTGCTCAGTTGAGGCCCACAGTTGACATTTCAGTGCCCCCAGATGCTGATTTTGTGCGACCAGAGTTGCGTCAATCTGGCAATTGAGCCCTAGAATCTTTGGAACTTGAGTGAGCAACTACTTATACAGGTTGTTGAGGCAAAATTTGCTTGAATGTACGAGTGATGTAGTTCTACCTATATGTGTTATTGGGCTAGCCCTATGTTTTATGTAATTGTAGGACCAAAATTATGGTTGTTTTGAGTTGAGAAAATAAGACGTGGGAATGTATTTTCTTACTGGTTTTGGGGGTAATGTCAAAGTTCTCAATTTAGGAACTATGATCCATCCCTTTCATTTTTTAGGGTGTAAATATGGCTATAAGTCGATTTCTTTTTTATCCATTTATGATAAACCTAAATTAGGGATTAGATTAGCAACTTTGTTACTCATTAAATTATAGCAATTAATGTAACCAATAACGAAGATGAACATCTCTAGACTTGTGTGAGAATTGAAGGTCTTTCGTGTTCAAAGGGCATATTTCCAACAATTCCCATCTCCAAAAAACTAACAAAGTTAAATAAAATGTTAATATGCGAATTTATTAACTTTATGGTAACTAAATGAGTGAAACAAGAAAAAGGGATATTTATAATATATATAAAAGTAGGATGTTTCAATTTCTTTCAATTGAGTCTCCAATTGAATGACAAGTGTCATTTAATTAGAACCTTTCATTTTTTTATATACCTTTGACCCATGAAAACAACGTCGTATTGATATAAGGCTTTTTGCATTCCTATATGACTCTTTCTTATTTCTCTGAGGTGTTTGACTCTTTCTTATTTCTCTTAGTATATATAAAAGTATGATGTTTCAATTTCTTTTTATTTGTTTCAATTGAGTCTTTAATTAAATGACAAGTGTCATTCAATTAGAACTTTATATAAAAGTAAGATGTTTCAATATCCTTCAATTTCTTTCAATTGAGTCTCCAATTGAATGACAAGTGTCATTCAATTAGAACCTTTCATTTTTTTCTGTACCTTTGGCCCATGGAAACAACGTCGTATTGATATAAAGCTTTTTGCATTCCTATTTGACTCTTCCTTATTTCTCTGAGGTGTTTGACTCTTTCTTATTTCTCTTAGTATATATAAAAATAGGATGTTTCAATTTCTTTTAATTTGTTTCAATTGTGTCTTTAATTAAATGACAAGTGTCACTCAATTAGAATTTTTTTTTTATTTTTTTGACCTTTCGTTTTTTATTGAATTAATTTTTTTCACACCTTATGTCAAAAATAAGTTCTTTTTGACATTTGAAAGATTTTTTTTTTGTTTTCTTACTTTTATTTATTTTAATAAAAAAAACTTAAAAACAATACTTTTTAACTTTTAATACTTAGAAGATAGATTCATTTANCTCAATTAGAATTTTTTTTTTATTTTTTTGACCTTTCGTTTTTTATTGAATTAATTTTTTTCACACCTTATGTCAAAAATAAGTTCTTTTTGACATTTGAAAGATTTTTTTTTTGTTTTCTTACTTTTATTTATTTTAATAAAAAAACTTAAAAACAAATAATTTATAACTTTTAATATTTAGAAGATAGATTCATTTAATATTTATCAATTACAATTTAATATTATTTTTTATCTATATTCTCTTATTCTATATGAAGTTGAATCGATAGTATATAGATATCTCTTTTATACTTAAATGTTTAAATTTCAATAAATATCCATCCAATTTATTATATTAAAGTAGGATAATTGATTGGATCAATTGATTGACATTTGTCATTCTTAATTAAATTATTTTTTTTTACACCTTATGTCAAAACTACATTGTTTTTGACATTTGAAGAGTTTTTTTTCTTTTTTACTTTTATTTATTTTAGTAAAAAATATTTGAAAACAATAATTTTTAACTTTTAATGCTTATAAGATAGATTCATTTAATATTTATCAATTATAATTTAATATTATTTTTTGTCTATATTATCTTATTTTGTATCAACCTAAATTTATAGTATGCAGATGTCTCTTTGTACATGAATTTTTAAATTTTAATAAACATCCATCCAATTTATTGAACAAAATAAAAAAGTCAAAAAGACTTACTCATTTCTCAATATAAATGGCACACAGTCATCATTGAATGAATAAATCAATTAACTCTTTTTTAGAGGTGGAGGTGGGAGGGCATATAATTAAAGAACAATTAACTCTTCACTCAGCTAACAATTATAGGTAATTGCAAGGGAAAAGTATATAAACTGCCAGGAGATCTAATTATCACATTAGGAACTTTATCATCTTGCAAGGAGACAAAGCATTACTAAGCCTAAGATTTTAAGGCTAGCAACAATGGGTTTAGCATGTTGGAGGTGTTCTTAAGTCAAAACATATAATACTAGAAATTATTGACTATTTTATATTGATAGGATATTGACATTATACTGTTACCTTATATTCTACAATTGTTTATTTTAATCTATTAATAGTGTAGGTTATATACTTTCTTATTTTTTAATAGTTTATTATACATTAATAATTTTTGATAGGATTATCGTCTTTTTTGGATAAATTCTGTTTTAAATATGATAACTAATTGGGTCAATTGGTTGTCATTCTTAATTGAATTAATTTTTTTTTACATCTTATGTCAAAGCTGTATTGTTTTTTTACATTTGAAGGGTTTTTTTTATTTTTATTTATTTTAGTAAAAAAATACTTGAAAACAATAATTTTTAATTTTTAATGTTTAGAATATAGATTCATTTAATATTTATCAATTGTAATTTAATATTTTTTTTTGTTTATATCCTTTTATTCTGCATGAACCTGAATCTATAGTATTTAGAGATTTCTTTTATACATGAATGTTTAAATTTCAATAAATATTCATCCAATTCATTGAACAAAATAAAAAAATAAAACAGGTGTATTAATTTCTTAATATACATAGCACATAGTATCATTGAACAAATAAATCAACTAAATTTGATAACTTTTAGCCATTTATTTTATATATAAAAGATATATTATTAGAAATCAGTAACTATTTCATATTGATAGGATCTTTATATTATACGGTTACCTTATATTGTATAACTGTTTATTTTAATCTACTAATAGTACATGTTATATACTCTCTCATTTTTTAATATTTTATTATTTTATAATCATATATATAAGTGCAAATTTTTGATAATTGAAACCAAAGTAAATAATTATTTTATATTAATACCAATTTATATTTTCCTCTATTAGTAAAACTGAACATTTATGCAGCTGACTAATACAATATTATTTTCTCTACAAACTCTTTTAAAGGAAGCAAATTAAAATTTACTTTTAACGTAATCAATATTTTTTGTGATTTTATTTGTAACGTAGTTACGGACGGCATCATAGTATTAATATAAAATTTTAAAAAATAACAAATTGAATTTTGAAATAAAAAAAATAACAAATTTAAATCCTAAACGGAGCGTCTAGCCAAAGAAAATCAATCGGCATGCGTCCCACGTCGTCGGTACGTCAGGTGACGAGCATAGCAGTGTCCAGTGAGAAATTGACGAGTAAAAGCTCTTTATCAACACTGAAACAAGCGTACACACAAAAAGCAGCAAGCAAGGAAGGGGATCAGAGGCTATCACTAAACGGCTAAAGCTAAAGCTCTGCCTCTCTTCGCATGCTTTCGGTTTCGACGCCTAGTATGAATCCTCCGGCATCGCTCGACTTCCACACCTCTGTTTTCAACAAGGAGAAGGTCTCCCTTGCTGGTCACCATGAGGTTTCTCATACACTATTTTTTTTAAAATTATTTCCTTTTCATTTCTGATAGTAATGGGTTTTGCTTGCTTCTTTGTCAATCTCTTTGGAGCCTTGGAGGGTTTTGTTTAATTTTTTTGCTCATTTGTTTAAAACAATATTGTATGTACCATGTGATATAGTACATTGTGAAAGGTGGAAGAAATTTGTTCAAGCTGCTGCCTGACGCTTTCAAGGGGATTAAACAGATTGGCGTTATTGGGTGGGGTTCTCAGGTGAGTGATCTGCTCAAAATCTTGCAATTCTTTCTACCTTTTGCTTTTCTATTAATCAATTTTGATCCATTTATTGCCATGTGAATTTTCTCATTTTCTAGTAATTCTGAAAACCTCTTCGTATCTAGCCTCGTGCCACTATTGGGCAGGGATTAGCAACCAAGGGCCGATAAAGCATGTATCTTTTTCCTTTTTTTCTGTTTATTTTGAGTTGTTCTGGTTTTGGATAAACAACTGGAAAATTAATTTGATGGGTAAATATTTTAATGAGATTGAAGACTAGGTGTGCGAGTAAGGTCCAAGCTCAAAGTTGCAAATGTCACTGACTTTTACCAAATTCAAAACCTTCTTCTGTTCAGGGACCAGCTCAAGCTCAAAATTTAAGAGATTCCCTTGCAGAAGCAAAATCTGATATTGTTGTCAAGGTGATCTCATTTCAATTTTATTTTCAGTATTTTTTTTTTTCATTGTGCTTACTAGTAGTATTTTCTAGGGTCTTAGCTGATTATTTAATTGCTTCTTTTCTTTGGATAAAGTCTTGTTTTGTTTCTGAATCAACTTCTTGTTTGCATTGATCACTTTATTTTCTATAGGTTGGACTTAGGAAGGGTTCTCATTCTTTTGCCGAAGCTCGTGCTGCTGGTTTCACTGAAGATAATGGAACACTGGGTGAAATATGGGAAACTATTTCTGGCAGCGATCTTGTGTTACTTTTGATATCTGATGCTGCACAGGTTGTTGAAACAATATCTGTATTTTATGCTTTCAAAATCATTAGTTGAAGTTGAAATTACTAGCTTTTATTACTTGTTCTTTTGACTTTATAAGAAACTTAATCTCATTGTGCAGGCTGACAATTGTGAGAAAATATTCTCACACATGAAACCAAAAAGCATACTTGGTCTCTCACATGGCTTTCTTCTTGGGCATTTGCAATCTATGGGACTTGATTTCCCAAAAAACATCAGCGTAATTGCGGTTTGTCCCAAAGGAATGGGTCCATCAGTAAGGAGACTCTATGTTCAAGGCAAAGAGATCAATGGTGCTGGTATTAATTCCAGTTTTGCAGTCCACCAGGTATTTTCTTTCTTTTTCTCTTCCTCTCTCCCTCTCTGCCCCTCTATGATTCTCATTTTTTACTGGGTTTAAGGCACTGGATCATTTTTTTTTCTGCTCAGGATGTTGATGGTCGAGCTACTGATGTTGCACTTGGCTGGTCAGTTGCTCTTGGTTCGCCTTTCACATTTGCTACTACTTTAGAGCAGGAGTACAAGAGTGACATCTTTGGGGAACGAGGTGTGTAGCTTATATTGTTCTTTTCTGCTTTGTGCAGTCAACTTTCTATGCCTGACTTTTGGATGTATTGGTTTTAGGCATTTTGCTTGGTGCGGTTCATGGCATTGTGGAGGCCTTATTTAGAAGATACACAGAAAATGGAATGAGTGAGGACCTGGCTTACAAGAATACTGTTGAATGCATAACAGGAATTATATCAAAGACAATTTCAACTCAGGTTGCTTTTTTTTTCATCTGAAACTTTCTCTTTCTCTGCATCTCTCTCTGTTACACATAGAAAAGGTACATATTTACTTAGTGGAAAATGCATCTGTCTTTACTTACTTTCATCTTATTTTGTGGTGAACAGGGCATGTTGGCTGTGTACAATTCTTTTTCTGAAGAGGGACGGAAGGAATTTGAGACTGCATATAGTACTTCATATTATCCATGCATGGATATCTTGTATGAGTGCTATGAAGATGTAGCTTGTGGGAATGAAATCCGCAGTGTTGTCTTGGCTGGGCGGCGTTTTTATGTATGTTCATTTCTATCATCTTGTATGACTTTGTTGTATTATCTTGGACTAATTCCTACTCCCCAATATTGGTGCGTATTTTATAGATAACTTTGCTCTCAGAGCATTAAGGCTTATTTCCGTAAAATTGATGTTGTAATGGAGTACTTCTTTTGTACATTGTTTCACAGGAAAAGGATGGGCTCCCAGCCTTCCCAATGGGTAAAATTGATCAGACACGCATGTGGAAAGTTGGAGAACAAGTACGGAGGGCAAGACTAGCAGGTGATTTAGGACCATTATATCCATTTACAGCTGGTGTTTATTTGGCATTAATGATGGCCCAGGTATGATTTAACCCTTAAAATTACAATGTAACTTAGGTTTTTCCTTATTGTGGCAATAAGTTAAGGAGTAATTATATGTGATGTAATGGTGTGGAAAAAATAGAGTTCATTGGTCAAAGCTTAGGTAACTATGGTGTCCTCAGAATAAAAATACTAAAGGGTGTCAGATAAGTAGTTTCCATGCATGCTGTCTGAAGGATCTTTTGCTGTTGGTTTTTAAAACTGCAGATTGAGATCCTGAGGAAGAAAGGGCACTCCTACTCTGAGATCATTAATGAAAGTGTGATAGAGTCAGTGGATTCATTGAATCCATTTATGCATGCTCGTGGAGTTTCCTTTATGGTTGACAACTGCTCCACAACTGCACGATTGGGATCAAGAAAATGGGCTCCTAGGTTCGATTACATCCTTACCCAACAGGCCCTGGTGGCAGTGGACAATGGCACTCCCATCGACCAAGATTTGATCAGCAACTTTCTGTCAGATCCTGTACATGGAGCCATTGAAGTCTGTGCTCAGTTGAGGCCTACAGTTGATATTTCAGTGCCCCCAGATGCTGATTTTGTGCGACCTGAGTTGCGTCAATCAAGTTAGTAAGTGGAGATCTTTAAGCTTGAGCTAGCCAACCTTTTATGAAAGGGTTGTTTGTGAAACTTGCTTGAATGTATGAATAGTGGAGTTTTATCGATGTGTTACTTTTGTTGGGATTTTTAAGTAGAAACGTATTTAATATCAAGATCAGCACACAAATAAATCACATAAGATATAATATTTAACATGGTTTGGCATCCATTTCCTACATCCATGATGACTGCAAAACCAATTTAGGAATCTTTTTACAACATGCAAAGAGATTATTGATCAGGTACTGCTCTGCAAGCTTGCTTGTCTTGGCCCACTACGACACCAAATTTGCTTCCTTCACTTAAAATGGAAAACAATCTAGATGTCTTTCAATTTGCATTTAAAGAAGGATTTGCAGTGACCATTTGGCCGGAGAGATGAGTCAATGAACTTGAGAAAAGAAAGCAAGAAAGAAAAAAAAAATCTTGTCCTAGATATAACATGTTACAGGTAGAGTGACCTTGATCTCCATCCCTCTCACTTATCCAAGGAAAGAAAGATCTCCATCCGTCTCAGGATAATAGATAATTCTAGAGATTTCCTTAGTGCTTTATGCATGCTTTTGGGAAATAATGCTTCTGTCAAAATTGAAAAAGATACTTGACTCCAGTCCAGGGAATTAACCAATTGCTCTGCTTAAGCAACTCAGAAAGGACCTTGGAACACTTATCTAATTGAGCCTTTAGCTCCTCTGAGATTTTGTTGCCTTTTTGCTTCTTGTTTATCCTCTTCTTAGGGGTTCTTTTGAATTCAAATATATATGAATTGGTGAGTAGAATTCTAGGGCTAGCAATCTGCACTTTTGAGTCTGTAACTTTATATATTGGAGTCAGCCTCGTTCTACATTGAGATACATAAATACTACATAGATATTAATCTTTTACCATAAGAAGAAAAACACAGGTCGAATGTTACTCAAAATTGTCACTTTCCAGATTCCAATATTTTTTTATAACTATTGTCACTCTTTTATTACATTTTCATACTCATTAGCAGCTTCACTTGTTCAAAAGGATTTTCAAATTGAGAATTGCATCACCTTGCTGTGCAGGTTTAGATATTCTTATATTTTTAATATAGTATACCTCAGTTTCTTTGAATAGCATGTAAACTTTAAAGGAAGCCATTGGTGTGGTCAATTGCATAACAGAGAATTCCAATAAATTAGGAAATTCTTGATGGTATCTGTATAAGTTTGTATAAATTACAACAACAATAGTTTCTAGACTTGTTTTGGTATGTGGGCAGCGTAGCCTGATGCAAATTAAAAAGTAGAAGGAATAGTGTATTGTATTCATAATAGCAGATTTTGTGTATCAAACTGCTCTTTATGCAGTTGGATAAGAAGCTTGCATTGCTATGCCACAGAGGCCTTCCTTTGCATCAACATCTCTCTGCATCCTAATGTACCCTTTTTCACCCCAGCTTGTGCCCCAGGAGTTTTTCACCAGCCAATGCTTAGTTCCATCATCTCCAACTCCGTAACCAATGGCAGTAACACCATGGTCTAGCTGAGTTCCACAAGCTCCTGAAAAAATGCCACCCGAGTAAAACTGGAATCCAAAACCCCCAGCATCGATAGCAACAGAAACCGGTTGATTGGCGACAGCCTTCAGTAATGCTGCCTCACTGTTGGCCGGCACATCTTCATGTCCATTGATCTTGGCTGCATGGTTTGCTTCCTTGTTGGTATTGCAGGTCCCATCTACACCCTTGTAGGGGTATATAGCTTCAGTAGTTAGGCCTTGATTTTTTTCGATGAACTCAAATGCGTCATCCATCAAACCACCTTGACAGCCTTGATCTTCACCCTTGGTATCACAGTCGACCAGCTCCTGTTCAGAGAGGGAGATTAGCTTACCGTTTGTCAGCTTAGTGATCCCTTCCATTGCGGCCACAGCAGAAAATGCCCAGCAACATCCTATATATTGACATTAGATGAAGAGTACTTAGAATTCATTTAGCTTTCACTGTTTTGTATTAGAAATTAGTTAACTTACCACATTGGCCTTGGTCCTTGATAGGTGTTACGGCTCCTTTCTTTCTCCAGTCCATGGTAGATGGTACTGCAGTGACGTTTTCATACTTGAAGGAAGTAGCTGTGTTGGAACACATGGCCCTTGAATCTATTCCGAGAGGCTGTGAACTCTTGGTTTGTAAGATCTGCAAATTGATTGACGCCAAGCTTGTAAGGTTTGTCATTGGCGGTATTGAAAGAGTCGATACGCGCCACGTTTTCTTTGAAAATCTTGAAACGTTTTTCCTTCTCGTAGTTGTCCTTGTATACCCGACCATACTGGGCCATCCATCGTTCATGCCTGTCGTACATTGGTTCATCTTGAAGAGCACGAGACATGGCTTGAGACACCCAAGACACCAAGATGAAGATCAGAACGAAGGAAACCATTACGCCCTTGGGTCTTATGGCAGCCATTAGAATTAATGAACATACACATAGACTGCAGGGCTACCCCTGGAACTTACATAGGGAAACTGCCTTCTTATTGCATACCATACCGCAAGGATATCTTGAAAAACTTTTTTCTATCAAAGTGCCAGAGAAGATAATTATGATTTGGACAATTTGTTTATTCTAAAGGGTTCTCATAAGTTAATGAATCGTAACTTGTCTCATTCTGAGAATTAAATCATTAGCCTCAACTGTTTTGAGTTTCAGAAGGACATCGTCTCGTCGCTTCTGTCTGTGCAGATGGCTTCACTTCAACTAAAACGTAGGTGCTGTCAAGTGTCAAAGCAACGTTTTATTCACTCATTTGAAAGGGTTTTAAAGAAGATTCAACATTGTTAATGGATGATCGATTATTTTAATAATGTATTTCCAAGCTGCTAATTAAGTTTTGAAGTCTTGGAATTACTAAAGGAGCAACAGAAACAATAGGCCAGAATTATCATTTAGCATCATCAAGGGTCCAACCCTCTTGCTTTGTAGCGGTGAGGAGCTCCTTCGCAGCAGCCTGGAGTTAGCCAATTTTTTTTTTTTTAAGGAGTCAAAGATGAAACTAAAAATTTTTAAAACTACATAACATGTAAAATATTTAAAATTTTTAACTAATAATAAAAAAAATCATACTAGATAATAATTTTATATAACATATAAATAAAAAATAACAAAAAAAATTATAATAACATTTTAAGAAAATTGTGTTTGACGATGTTTTCTGAATTTCAATTTATTAATTATTAATTTTATATTGAAAAGGTCAGTAATATTTTTCTCAAAATAAATAAGATCAATTAATTTAACAATCAAGATTAATAAAAAAATATACATTGATGAAATTTTAAGCAACAGTCAAGAGTGTAATACTATAACTTATATTTGAAAATTACATAATAATTTTTTAATTTTAAAAATTAAAATTATAAAAAATAAAATTCACGCAACTGAAAAAAAAAAAGAACATAATTGATAGTTTGTAGAAATTAAACAAAATCTATGTAAACTAAGAACACTTGAACAAATAGAATAGAAATGGAAAAATAATAATAAAAAAAAGATAAAAAATAATTGATATTAATTATTAAATAAAAATATATTTTGAAAGACATTTAAAAAATATATAATAAATACAAAATTTAAAAATTTTGGGGTTCGTAGTGAAGCTGCCCTCTGCCCCTGCTCCTTGGAGAAATAAAGCTACATTTACCAAAGGAGGTCTTAGATCGAGCCCCTACCCCCACTAAATTTTCCTTAAACAAATACCGACTACTGTTACATCCATCAGTATTTTCAATAGTCGATATATAACAATACTAGAAAACTACTTGAAAATTATTGACTCGTATAGTATTTACGTATCTGGATGTATTTCCCAAAACTAATTCTAAATCACAGAAATTAGTTTTTCAATTTTTTTGGAATATAGTAGCAGGTTTGTGCAATCATGCACGAGAGTTGTTTCAAATCCCTGAAATCTGTGATAGCCAAGCAGAAGTTTTGTTCATTCAATCCATAGTTTGCAGGCATGTCCATGCAGAATATTTCGTATGGTTGTTTTAGTATACAGGCCAGCAAGTCTTTTGACCAATATAGCAATGTTTAAGTATTTGCAGAGTAGTTCAATATAAGAAAGTGATGGTGATATATATATTCATACGTTTTTGTACTTTACAGCAATAGCAGTTTTCTAGACTATGTTTTGGTATACGAGACCAAACATAGAGTTTTGATGATAATATGAGCAACCAAAAGCTCGAACTAGAGAAAACTAAAGAGTAGGATAAACATTATAGTATTACAGTCTGAGTGGCAGGTATTGCCTTATCAGAATGAATTTTATGCAGTAGGGTAAGAAGCTTCCATTGCTATACCGCAGAGGCCTTCCTTTGCATCAACATCTCTCTGCATCCTGATGTACCCCTTTTCACCCCAGCTCGTGCCCCAAGAGTTCTTCACCAGCCAATATTTAGTCCCATCATCGCCAACTCCATAACCAACAGCGGTAACACCATGGTCTAGCTGAGTTCCACAAGCTCCTGTAAATATACCACCCGAGTAAAACTGGAATTCGAAACCCCCAGCATCAATAGCAACAGAAACTGGTTGATTGGCGACAGCCTTCAATAATACCGTCTCACTATTCGCAGGCACATCTTCATATCCATTTATCTTGGCTGCGTGGTTAGCTTCCTTGTTGGTATTGCAAGTCCCATCAACTCCCTTGTAGGGGTAATCAGTTTCAGTGGTTAGGCCTTGATTCTTCTGGATGAACTTGAATGCATCATCCATCAGACCACCTTGACAACCTTGATCCTCGCCCTTGGTGTCACAGTCAACCAACTCCTGCTCAGAGAGAGAGATTAGCTTACCGGTTGTAATCATGTTGATCCCCTCCATTGCTGCCACAGCCGAGAACGCCCAACAACACCCTACATTTTATGACGTTACACGAAAAAGAGTCAGAACTTGGACATGAATGAGCTTTACTTGTTTCTTAAATTAAAAAATTTGTACTTAATTACCGCATTGGCCTTGGTCCTTGACGGGTGTTACAGCTCCTTTCTGTCTCCAGTCCATGGCAGATGGTACTGCAGTGACGTTTTCATACTTGAAGGAAGCAGCTGTGTTGGAACACATGTGGCCCTTGAATCTATTCCGAGAGGCTGTGAACTCTTCGTTTGTAAGATCTGCAAATTGGTTGATGCCAAGCTTGTAAGGCTTGCCATTAGCAGTGTTGAAAGCGTCGATACGAGCCACATTTTCTTTGAAAATCTTGAAACGTTTTTCCTTGTCGTTGCTGTCCTTGTAGACTCGTCCATACTGTGCCATCCATTGCTCATGCCTCTCATACATTGCTGAATCTTGGATCGGAAGAGTGCGGGAAGTGGCTTGAAAGACTAAATTAGTTCCAAAGATGAAGATTATGGCCAAACAAAGACATCCATGCTGGTTTGCAACCGCCATAGTTGTGGATAAATGAATTGGAAAAGCAATGAATATAGCACACAGATGATTGTTAATGAATTATTTTGCCATTCTTATGCATATATATAGAGAGAAAGACAGAGAGAGAGAGAGAAGTCCTGCCTGTATTCTTATGGATAAATGAACTTGCTAAAGAATCTACGTGCCCTGGAAATCATTCCGATTTGGACCCATCAATCAAATTAGTTAATTTTACAAACTCATAATTTCCCAGTCTGGCTAGCTGCAAACTTGATTGATATTTTGTCTTTAATGGTGATAAATAAAAAAAATAAATGAATGGATTTACGAACAAGTTTAATTTTGTGTTCTAATGCCCTCACATCAAAGAGAAAATACTCCCACTCTCACCGTGCCGTTCCATTCATAACTCGAAAGCATATACTAAATCATAAAAATTCATACTAAAATAAGCCTTAACACACATAAAGTAAAATTGATCTGACTAGATCAAGCTATGAAAACATACAAATATAGGAGCTGTTAGATTAACTTTTTTTGACAAAAATATTTTAGTGCTAAATTCTTCTATTTTTGTCTTAAAATATTTTTAATTGATTGTAACTATAGCTGCAAAGCAACCAAGCATGCACTTAATAACTCCCCTTAATTCATCCTAAAAAATAAAGGTACTGCCTTAATTATTTAAAATCCATAATCAGAAAGGATATATAGTTGTATTTGATTTCTTTTTTTTTTTTCTCTTGGTAACTGTTTTTATTTCTTTGATTTCAATCTTGTCAAGGAATTATAAATAGTTTTTATGTACTCAGTCTAGTAAAAATACCAACAATGGACCACCGGTGCTTGAACCCACCAAGAGCTCTTCCTATCAAGCTAGAAGAACTAAGATACTAAGGTTGCTTTTGATATGTTGCTAGAAATATAATTACTGAATATGTGATTATTGAAAATATAATTACTAAAGAGATAACTTTGTTACGTTTGATATAAAATGAGAAAGTAATGATTATGAAGAATATGATTACTGAGAATATTACATTATAGAGTTTGATTTGTAAACACTTTATTAAAAATGTAATGTAAATTTCTAAAATTATCTTTATATATGAAAATATAAAGTTAAATAAATATATATATTTTTTAATACAAAATTTTAACTTTTTAACTTATCTTTAAAATAATAAATAATAATATGATAAAATTAATATAATCTTTTAATAATTATTATTTAAATATTAAAATATATAAAATTACTAAATATTTATTTTTATTAAATATTTAACTTGAAAAGGCATATTTGTCTAACATTTTCTTGACTTCCACTTTTTTATTGGAAAGTCACTTTCCCTCCGGCCCAAGGGAAAATTACATTCAATTTTGGTCTCGTTATTGAAGGAGGAAGAAACTCTATTTTGTCACTGTTGTTCGAAGGGGCAAAAAACTTTCAACTTCCTTTGATTCAGCACTCCTTTCTGCTACAATTTTTGACATTCCAAACATCTGAAAATGAACCAATCTTTTTAGTCAGACACCAACTTGCATAGAGTAGATAACCAACAAGGAAGCTCCATATACAACAGCATTAGCACAGAAGATAAAGGCTAGAACCTTTTGGATGGTCTTCTTAAAGCAAGTCTTGTGTTCATCCATTGATGCATTAATGAACTCATCAATGTGATCCTTAAAGTCTTCAAGGAAGGTGGCCTCCTCGTTCTTTTTCTTCCTACATGAAGCCACCACTGGTGCTGGTGAAGCAGGTGATGGTTGTTTTTCCGGTTGACTCTTTTGTGTTTCCATTCTTTATCTCTCTTAGAATAATATGCACCCGCCAAAAATATGTTTTAAACTATAAGCCAAGTAGAAAATCTTCACAAGAAAATTAGGAAAGCACCAATCTTGATTCAGCCATTCCTCTTACAAGAAGGAACTTATTTTAAAAAGCAACAAATCTCGACTATACGAAAAAAAAAGTATCACTCAATGGCATAATTTGAAAATAAAAATTAAACCACCACGCACAAGAAGTAAATAAAAAAGTAAAACAAATCAAGCATCAGAATTATAAATTTAAAGAAATATAGACAATTACAAAGCAACTGACAGATAGTAAAAATACAAGAAATGTCACTCTTTTAAAAATAAATCAAAAGAGAAGACGGATTGTAAAAATCAATTCAAAATTTAACATAAAGTAAATCATATTCTATTTCTGTTGCTATAAGCATAAGACATGAACATCCTAAATTTTTAAAACAAAACGAAAAAAATTATCAAGAACTGGAAAGACACTTGAAATTTTTATTTATATTTGGTTATAAGAAGTAGGAAGAGAGACAAGCGTACCGAATGAAGAGAATTGCAACGATGGAGAAAGAGGGATCCAATAGATCTGCAGGTGGAGGATAAGATAGAAGACAGAAGAGAAGTGCCAGCGAGGAAGGAAAGAGAGAGAAAAGCGACGCCAGGAAGGAGAAGGGAAAGGTGCACGCCGGAGTAAGAGAGAAAAGGAGAAAGTTTCGGCGTCGGTGGGAGGAGTTTGAGGAGAAAAGAAAAAAGAAGTTTTTTTACAGAGAGGGCAGAGTGCCGCTAGGTAGAGAGAGAAAATGGAAGAGGGAAATAAAGGAGAGAAAAGAAAAAGTGGGTTTTATAGTTAGGGTTTGGAGGGCTTAAAACTACGTCGTTTTGTAACTCACCAAAATCCCTCTCTACTCCATCCAACGGCGTCGTTTTGGAGTTTAGGAGGTGACTGAACAAAGCACCGGACAGTGCATTTTTGGGAGCAGACCGTGGGCCAAGCCGGCATAGTTTGGGTCAGTCTGATCCAATCTCGTAAAAAGCTTATTCTTTGGTAGGCTTTGTTGTGACCTGGGCCATTTGTGTTGGTGTAGCTTAGTGTTTGGATGTAGCCCACTCATTTTTATTTAGATCTGTTTGCTTGGTAATATATACGGTGAACTTCATTTTATTCTAATGCTCTAAGATTTTAGATAATATTCTAGGATTAAAGAATTAAAACTTAAAGAGGAACATGAAAATAAAAATGTAATAGTAGGAATTAGTGAAAGTGTTTTAAATATTTTAAGTCATAAAAAATTTTGAAACTTAGTTGAAAAGATATTAATGCAAATATGTGAAAATAAGTTAGTCGAAATACATATAAATGGGAAATAAATGTCTAGATAAAGTATTGCTATAGTAATAGATTTTGATCAATCTGAAAAGAAAAAAATGAAAAGAAGAAAAAAGGATATAGGAATAAATAAATGATTAATAAAAAATAAATAAGAAAAATGAAAGAGTAACAAAAAAATAAATAAAAATATATAGTAATAATAAAATAAAAGAAAAAGTAGATGTTTGTCAACAAGGGTTAAAATGGTGAGATAAAAAATATATTAATTATAATGGTAAAATCTATATTTTGGGTTAATATTAATAAAGTATAAAAAAATTGAGTCTTAAATATTAATCATGAGAATAATGTGTAGGTAATATCGATGGTGGGATGACTCTTCTCTTCAACAAAGAAAAGAACTTAAACTAGCTTTTTACATGAAACTCTAATGACACGTTTGGTTCACGGAATAGATAGAAATAGAATATAATAGTTATTATGTGGGAATAGAATGAGGTGATAATAGAATATAATAAGTATTACATAGTTTGATATGATTAATGAAATAGAGTATGAATAATTATTATAACTTATTACAGTGTTTGGTTGGTAACAATAACTTTGGAATACAAAAGGAATAGAAAATAAAAAGATAAAAATACCTTTTATTATATAGATAATTATTTTTATTTTATTTTTTAAATATTAATAATTTATAATTAATTAAAATATTAATAATTAATAATTTAAATATCAATATTTTAGTATAATTTAATATTTTAATTAATAATATTTTATTTATAATTTAATATTATTATGATTAAAATATTAATATTAATATTTTTATTTATACTCATTAAAAAATTAATAAATAAAATATTAATATTTTAATATTTTAATCATATTAATATTAATAATGTTTTAATTATATATAAAATATTTTAAAATTTTATAAATTATTTTTCTGTTTTATTCTATTTTTTCCCTTTTTCTTTTTTCTTCTTCATGGGCTTGTCGCTGGAAAGGCGACCGGTGTAATAAAACGCTAATTTGGGGCACCATGTAGCCGGATTTGGCCACTACGGTGCCAGATCGGTACTTTCCCGCGGCTGGATATGACCGTGAAGTGCCAGATCCAATCGTGAGATTTGGTCGAAAAGTACCAGATTCGGTGCTTCTCGCGGTCAGATCTGATTGGATCTCTGTTTGAATCTTATCCGACCATATTCGATCGTGAAATTACCGTCGTCGCCGCTACCATCGTCGTTGCCGCCTCCACCAATGTCATCTCCGATGTTAAGTGCCACTTAAAGAGAGAATGAGAGAGCAAAGAACGTGAGAAGAAAGAGAAAGAATAAGGAAAAATGAGAAGAAAAAAAATATTTATAGGTCTAGGATTGTAATATTTTTAAGTTATAAGAGGCATTTTAATCTTATCATAATTCAAAGATATTCCTTTAGTCATAAAATAGCAAAACCCATGGAGAAACATGGGTATAGTTATGCTTGAGTTTTACCCCGTTTTAAAGAATAGCTATTACTAGGTAATAGCTATTCTTTGGGGCATTACTGTACCAAACGGAGGTAAGCTATTCCCTTGGGAATAGACTGGAAATAGCTTAGTTATTCCCTATACCAAACGTGCAGTAAGATGTTGTAAAAGATTCACTTTGGAACTGAAATAATTAGACAAAGTCAATCAAAGCAAAATTACAAGGGAAAAATCTGTAAATTAAAAAGTAACAAATTAAACAAAAATTAAAAACAAAGTCATAAAATTGACAAAAAAAACAAAAAACTAAAACACAAATATTAAATTAATCTTTTACCTTAATTGTTTAGCCAAAGTGAGTAAGAAAGGCACAGATAAAAAAGAAACAAATGGCGGCATCGGCATCAGGGGAAAGAGTGGGAAGACAGAGAGGAGGTATTGGAAGAAGAGAGACAATTCGACATGTCAGGGTAGGAAATGGAAGTCAACTGGCGAACAAAATAGAGGCTCGTCAGCGTGGGGAAGAGAGGAAAGAGGACGTGCAGGCACAAGTGATGGAGAAAAATAGAGAACAAAATAAGGTTTAAAAACTTAAAACTCTAAACCCGCACTTTTATTATTTTTTATGAATACGCAAGAAGAGGAAACAGAAGGAGAAAAAAACAGAGGAAGGAAAAAGTTTTTTTTTTCTTTGTAAAATTTTGCTGTGATATTTAAAAATTTTAAATTTTTTATTTTTATTATTTAAATTTTAAATTTTTATTTTAAATCAAATTTCAAATGATTAAAAATTAATGATGGTCTACTTTTTATTAATTATAATATTATTTACTTTTTTATATCACATATAATTGACTTGATATATTATCACATTATAATATATAATAAAATGACATATTGACGTGATGATGTCAATGTTAAATAAACATAACGTGATGAATATATTTTCATTTATGCATTAATTAAATATAATAGAAAAATCAATATTTAATTTTTTATAGTAATTTATAAAATTTTTCTGAAATTATGTTTAAATTTTTTCGAAATGAGATTTATGTCTAAATTTTTTACTTTTGTATATTAATGACCTCGTCACATCAATATGTCATTTTATCATATATTATAATATATTAATAATTCATGCCAACATCAAGTGATAAAAAAAATAAATAATATTTTAACTAAATTCTTTGTAAAAAATTCTTTGTGAAAATGAAGTAAAAAATTCTTTGTAAATGGATATTTTTGTAAAGTGGAGCGAGGCGACAATGATCGAAAGCTCAAAAAATGAAATTGCTTTAGAGAGAGAAAGAGTGAGGAAAAGAAAGAAAAAAAAAAGATTTAGTATTATTTTATAAGGTAGTTTTTGAAATTGTAAAGAGATATTTTTGTTCAATTAACTTTTTTTTTTATTCTCAAAAACTTGAAACAACCATTACCAAGGGGACCTTGGTAATGGTTATTCAGGTTCTTCTTTGAATGGCCATTTCGAAAAATAACTATTCCATTAAATTAAATGTAACTTTACCTTAAAAATGAGAATAAAAGAGAAATAACTATTCCATTCCCCTCAAGTGATGTTTCTTTTATTATGTTCAAATAACGCATTAATCAAAATATATTCATCACTTTATGTTTATTTAAAATTGATGTCATCACGTCAATGCGTCATTTTATTATATATTGTAATGTGATAATATATCAAGTCAATTTTATGTGATATAAAAAGATAAAAAATATTATAATTAATAAAAAATATACCATCATTAATTTTTAATCATTTAAAATTTGATTTAAAATAAAAATTTAAAATTTTAATAATAAAAAATAAAAAACTAAAAAGTTTAAATATCACATTAAATTTTACAAAAAAAAAAAACATTTTTCCTCCTCTGTTTTTTTCTCATTCCGTTTCCTCTTCTTGCGTATTCGTCAAAATAAATAAAAGTGTGGGTTTAGGGTTTGAAGTTTTTAAACCTTCTTTTGTTCTCTATTTTTCTCCATCACCTGCGCCTGCACGTCCTCTTTCTTCTCTTCTCGACATTGACGAGCCTCTCTTTTGCTCGTCGACCAGCTTTCGTTTCCTCCCCTGACGAGCCGGACTGTCTCTCCTCCGTCTGTACCTCCTCTCTATCTTCCCACTCTTTCCCCTGATGCCGATGCTGCCATTTGTTTCTCTTCTATCTGTGTCTCCCTTACTCACTTTGGCTGAACAGTCAAGGTAAAAGATTAGTTTAATATTTGTGCTTTAGTTCTTTGGTTTTTTTGTCAATTTTATGAGTTTATTTTAAATTTATGTTTAATTTTTTACTTTTTAATTTACTGATTTTTCTCTTGTAATTGGTTAGATTAACTCTGTCTAATTATTTCAGTTTCTTTTTACTCGTGTTTTGATGTAGAAGTAGGGAGGCCTATCTTTAGAAGAAGGTTTCAGCTTTTGTACTACTAAAAGGGGCAGTCAACTATTTCTATCTAACTTTTTAATGGTCTAGATTAATAAGGGGTTAGGATGTTCTACAAGACATCACTCCATTTGGTAGAACAAGCGCATTGTTACTCTAATATATTATTTACTTTGTAATAAATGCACAATGTTTAAAATAGGTTGACAAATGCAAATGCCTTTTTAAGTTGGTTTGATATTGTCGTTTTTTGGGAAATTTGGTAATTTTTTTTAGAATTTTCCCATAGATATTTGGGAGAGTAGCAAGGGTAGTGCTTAGCAAAGTACAAAGCTTATAAGAAGGATTATGAATAATATGTATAAATGTATACACATATAAATGAAAGTTGCAGCATGTCTGCTAGGGATGTCTACGGGTACTCTATTATAAGATACTCGCGGGTACCCGACCCGGTTAAATCGAATTAAGGTATCTAATAAACGAGTTCGGAATGGATTTGGGTAGTGATTTCATTACCCGAATCGGGTTCGGGTATTCATATTTTGGATACTCGTTACCTAAACCTGATTATTTTTTAACCAAATTTCGCAGATACCTACCCCGAACCCCACTTACAATACCCGTTAATATATTATTTTATTATTTAAATAGTTGAATAAAATTGATGTATCAAGACTCGAACCCAGGCTCAGTAGGAATGCACTCACCATCTCTATTATCTTGACAACCAATTTCCTTTATTGTATATTGACAAAATAATATATTTAAAATATAGTTAGTTAAATAACTAATATGATGATATGAATATATATGAATAAAAAAATTATTAGATTATTAATTATGTTTAAATAATATGAATATCATATCATATTATAAAGAAATATAATTACTGTTATATACATTTCTAATAAAAATTTATTTACTTTTTTTTTGGGTTAAGATTACAAAAATTATAACTTATAATATATATACTTATAGAAAGTTTTTGAGTTTAAAATAGTTTTGGAATCTAACTATTTTTTTAATTTCATGCAATTAAAGACAAACTCATATAGTTAATTAAATTAATTCATTCAACTATGATTATTAATTAACTTGAAATATTTTTAAATATATATTATATATATTGAGTAATATTATAAGAAATATAATTAC
>NC_030850.1:8722325-8951738 GCF_000208745.1 Theobroma cacao
TAATAATAATAATAATAATAATAATAATAGTATATTAATGGGTAAAAACTCTAGTCGCTCTTTCTTCTTTCGTTTCTTCTTTAGTTGGCAGCGGCCCTTTCCTTCTTTTTTTCATCCTCACTGCTCAAGTGCTCAGTTCTCAACCCTAGCCGCTGATCGGTCCAATCCTCCATTCTTGTTCTCCATTCAGGTAAATCTTATCTCTTTTTTATTTTCATTTTTGGGTAGTTATTGTGCCAAAATTTGGTGGCTTTTTAGCTTGAGCTTTGGGCAGATATTTTCATTTCATTTGTTTTATATAAAAAATTATCTATTAGCTTAAGTGTTACATACATTCTTATTTTTTTTATTTGTGTAGGATCATGTATAACAATTGAAGATTCAATTGCCACACTTGTTGAAACTAACAAGGAAGGAGATGATTGAATTTTTTATGAGTTGTTGCCTTATTATTGTAAACATGTAATGTTGTTTAAGAAGTTGTTTGAATATTTGTTTTTAGTTATTTAAGTTTATGTTGTTGTTTGGATATTTGTTTTTAGTTATTTAAGTTTATGTTATTATTTGAGTATTTGTTTTTAGTTATTTAAGTTTATATTGTTATTTGGATATTTATGTACAGTTATTTAAGTTTATGTTTAAAATCTTTGTTTTTGATTATTAAATTTAAATTTTGTTATTTTTATTTTTATTAATTTAATTAGTAGTTAATTTTATGAAATTTTCGAATAATTAGATACTCATAAAAAAGATTTTAATAATATTTTAATCTAATCGGGTTTTTAAATGGATTAAGGTAATTATAGGATAGTAAAAATGTAATAGGATTAGTGTTAGGGTAGTAACTTTTAAAATTGTTTGGGTTAATAGGGTTAGGATAGTTGATTTTTTATAGGGCTAGGGTTCGGGTATCTCGAAATTATAGGATGTCCGACCTGTTGATATTCTTAAATTGTCTGCACCTCACATTAATTTTAATCACTGTAGCTTTACTTCGTTGCTCCTTAGATATATTTGTGTTAGCATCATTGTTTTATTTCTTTTGAGCTACATCTTTACGTACCCAGTTATGTCAAGTCAAACCATGAATTGTTGAGACTGTCAGAAGCTTGAGAAAGTGAATCCTCTGCCTCCTCTGGGATGGAGTACGATGTTTATAGATGGTGGCCTCAATTTTTTGAAATCTTTTAGCTGGTTTATGCATTCTTATTGGTTGTTGAATTTTTCTTGATAAATCACCAATTATATGCAATTCCAGGACATCTCCAAGGTCTACGACTCCAAGTCTGAAGACTATGAATCATCAGGAGAGTCAGAGGCCGGAGAAAGTGAATCCTTTGGAGATGAGAGATTTGGTAATTGCTTTATTTGTTTTCAGGATGGTTTGTTCTTGAGTTACCTAACTATGATAAGATGCAATATTGTCAATAATGATAAAGAAAGCAAGTAAACCCGGAACAAATCTATCCTGTTTCAGGATATTTGAAAATGTTATTCTTTGTTTTTCAGCAAGCACCAAAATCATATTCATCTTCTCTTCTTTGACAATGAAATTTTATATATTATTTTAAATATTTAATTAAGAGTAACTATATCAGGGCTTCATTGAGAGTGGCAATAATGATGGCTTGGATGATAATCATGATCAAGATGAGCTTGCTGATAGTTCCCAATCCCGTCAAGCAGTTGATGAGAGTGATTCATCAGAAGATGAGGTCAGGCATGCCCTTTAGTATTTTAGAAAATGAAATTTTCATTTGGATTCTTATATCTCTCTTTTGGCTTAACAGGTGGCTCCTCGTAATACAATTGGTGATGTTCCATTGGAGTGGTACAAGGATGAAAAACATATTGGATATGACATTGCTGGGAAAAAGATAAAAAAGAAAGAAAGACAAGATAAACTGGATTCCTTTCTTGCGAGTGCCGATGACTCAAAAAATTGGTTAGTTTCTTTGCTTCTGTTTATTTAGTTTCTATATGAATAGCTATTGGTTTTGAGGGAATTCTTTTATCTCTTCCCCTTCTAGGTTTAGGAAGCTTAAGTATGGTAATTGCATTGTTAGGATTGTTTTATTTTCTATTTCACATGAACTTCTTGCTGAATTGCCGGGCTCCTGTATTTTTTAATTACATTTATTTGCTGCATTAGGAACTTTCTGTCTCACATTAGGAATGTTACTGGACACTTCTGTGGCTTTTCTCAATGCTTTTATAAACGTATTGTATTTGCTAAGCGCAATTAACTCTGATGGCACTTTACATCATTCATTCATATAAACTTTGGTGAACTTTGTTGCCTTCAGGCGCAAGATCTATGATGAGTATAATGATGAGGAGGTAGAGCTGACTAAAGAAGAGACCAAACTTATTCGTAGATTGCTCAAAGGGAAGGCACCACATGCTGAATTTGATCCGTATGCGGTCTGTTACTCTAGTTTGTTCTCACATTCATTCACACTTTAACGATATTCAACCTTAGATATTGTTTTCACTTTATGCTCAAGGTCCTACCCATTTCTTGCAGCCTTATGTTGATTGGTTTAAATGGGATGATGCGAAACATCCTTTATCTAATGCGCCAGAACCAAAGAGGCGGTTCATTCCTTCTAAATGGGAAAGCAAAAAGGTAAAATCCTTTACATTTATAGTTGTCAGATGATGTATGAGATCTCTTTCATTCCTCCAACCACAACCCCCCCCCCCCCCCCTTCCCCACCCACTTTTTTCCTTCTTCATTTATTTCTTTGAAGTAAACACTTCTAATGGCTATTTGCTAGGAGTGGGAAAGACTAAACTGTTCTCAGGGTGAATGTTGTTCCATTTTTAATTGTAATTGTGAATCTACAGGTTGTTGAGTACGTTAGGGCAATTCGCAAAGGATTGATCAAGTTTGACAAGCCAAAAGAAGAACCTCGTTTATATCTCCTTTGGGGTGATGATTCGAGTTCAGCAGATAGGACTAAGCATTTGGCTTACATTCCCCCTCCAAAGCCAAAATTGCCAGGTTTGAGTTTTGGCCATCTTATTTAAATTTACATTTTAATGCTATGCTATTTGAACTATTATGAAAGCTTTTTTTTAATCTATTTTCAGGCCATGAGGAATCATACAATCCTTCTTTAGAATACCTACCAACACAGGAAGAGATCAACACTTATCAGTTGATGTATGAAGAAGATCGCCCTAAATTTATACCTAAGAGGTAATATTCTAGCCAAAATTATTTGTTTATTACAATTTGGCTTGCAAGCATTTGCTTATTTACTTGCTTGAATGTTTGAGAGTTGAACTAGCATTCTAATCATATTGATATACTCAGGTTCACATCCTTTAGAAGCATCCCGGCATATGAGAATGCTATCAAGGACTCCTTTGAGCGATGCTTGGATCTATACTTGTGCCCTAGAGTGCGGAAGAAACGTGTAAGTCCGAGATTCTGTTTGGAGGAAATCTCTACGTTTTTCTGGCATAGTCTTTGAATTGTCCATTACACCACTGTTTTCTCATAACAATCAAGTTAATCTAGGTTCCCCCCTTCTATGCTTCAGATTAATATCGATCCTGAATCCCTGAAGCCCAAGCTACCTAGCAGAAAAGATCTTAGGCCTTATCCAGTTACATGTTATCTTGAGTATAGAGGTCATGAGGGTGCAGTTTTGTCAATATCTGTTGAACCTTCAGGGCAATGGATTGCTTCAGGTATGAACATTTTGCTTATAAACTACATTCCTTGTCCAAGTATAAAATGATTCTGTTCACAAATATAAAATTGGTAAGTTTGGGTTTGACAATTGCTTCTGTTTGTCAAAGGCTCAAAGGATGGAACTGTACGTATTTGGGAGGTGGAGACTGGTAGATGTCTTAGAGTTTGGGAGCTTGGTGAGGCTGTCCAGCATGTTGCATGGAATCCATTGCTCGAGCTTCCTATTCTGGCAGTTTCTGTGTAAGGCTGCTTAGACAGTTATTACAGTTTTAATTTCACCTCAGTGCTTTTTGTATCTTCCTTTTTACTGCCTGTTTTTATCAAAACAGAGCAGTTTTGCTATCCTCCTCTTTTTTTAGATCTGTTTCTATGCTAAGAGACTAAATATTTTACTACAGGGGATCTGATGTACTTATTTTGAACACTGGATTTGGGAATGAGGAACAACAGAGAAAAGCTAAGGAACTTCTGCAAATTGGAACGCCTACCTCTTCTGATGATTCTGGTCTGTTTGAAACATCTATTATTTTCCATGTATTGTATAAGATGGATATGTTCTGACTCTGGAAAATTAACTTTAATGCACAGACGATATATCATCTGTCTTAAGCTGGCTTCAAGATGAAAAGCATGATTGCATCAGACTAAGGCATTTTAGGGTACTTCTGCTTTCTGTTTCCTCCCTCTTTATTTATTTGCACTTAAAATAATCCAGTATTGTTAAACTGAGGACTAGTTGAAAGGCTCTGTAGGAAAATTTTAACTGTTTGATTGATATGTTGTTGCAGACTGTATCTTCAATAGAATGGCATCGTAAAGGAGACTATCTTTCTACAGTTATGCCGGCAGATATCCTTTTTCCAATATCATCTTATTATTATAATTTTTGTTTTTCTTCTTTATGCATCAACTGATGTTATATTAGATGGTAGTCATTATTAAAAGAGCAATTGGGGGGTGTTTTGTGAAAACTACTCATTTCTTTTGGCTATATTACTTTGTTGCTGCTGATCTATAATCAACTCTTTTGTTCAACTATCATGTCTATTGATGCTTTGGTTACCATTTGTGTGGTTTTATTTGCCTGGGAATGGAGGGGGGATTTTGTGTATATGACTATATTATTAATTTGGTGATATTCATGGGTTTCCTTAACTTGTCAATCACGCGAATCAAGAGCAATTCTTATACACCAGCTCTCTAAGAAACTTACTCAAAGACTCCCTTTTAAGCACCATGGCCTTCCAGTATCATCAGTTTTTCATCCTACTCGTTCAATCTTCTTCGTAGCAACAAAGAAAAATGTTCGTGTGTATGATCTGTTGAGGCAAAAGCTAATCAAAAAGCTTGAGACTCAACTGCGTGAAGTTTCATCAATTGCTGTTCATCCTGCTGGTATTTCTCTTTTTTTATTTATTTTTCACTGATTTCATTTGTTAGTACTCTCTTTTTCTTGTTTCCCTATTATCTGCTGTCTTCATAATATTTAAGATTCCTGTTTTCTCTGCAGGTGATAATGTAATTGTGGGAAGCAAAGAGGGAAAATTGTGTTGGTTTGATATGGATCTTTCATCTAAACCTTACAAAACCCTCAAGTATGTGTCAACATTTATTTTGAAAATAGAAACATGATGTTACTTGTAAACAATTTCTACCTGTATCTTCTGAAACCACTATAAATGTGCTCTCATCAATTTATTTCACCAGATGGTAAAATGATTAAATCCCATTTAATTAACTATATCATAGTTTGAGCAACAAGGTAAATCAATACGCTATTATTATCTTAATTTATGACTGTGCAGGTGTAGATTTTTTCATTTGGGCATCTGCAGTCTAGTATTTTTGTCTTTGTTTTACGCAGGTTATTAATCTTCTCTCATTTTTTTTGGGACATTTTCAGGTGTCACCCTAAAGACATTACTAATGTGGCATTCCATCGTTCATACCCACTATTTGCATCATGCTCAGATGATTGCACAGCCTATGTCTTTCATGGCATGGTTTATGCCGATCTTAACCAGAATCCTCTGATTGTTCCATTGGAAATTCTGAGAGGGCATACCAGTTCCGATGGAAGAGGTGAGTACTATGGATATGCTTGTATTACCTTTGCCTCTGGTCTATATTGAATTTAGCAAATGAAAGGAGGGTGCACGGTTGGCCCAATCGAGTTGCATTTTTCAAATCAAAGGAGGTCCATAGTCGGCCCTATCCATACTTGGGTTTGGAACTTACATAGTGATATATTGTTGGTTTCTTGCAGGAGTAATTGACTGTAAGTTCCATCCAAGACAGCCGTGGTTATTTACTGCTGGTGCTGATTCATCAATCAAGCTCTATTGTCACTAGGAACACTTGCAAGACAGTGTTGTGCAATATAAAGTTTAATACAGGAATGGGATTACGGTTTCATTGTGATTTTGACTCTTAGATATGGGGTGGACAAATGCAATTTTGATTGACGAGGAAGGTGATTTAAAACATGTGTCTCTTCTATGCGTAGCAATGTGGGCAGCATGTAAAATTATTTCTTAATGAAATATTAGATTGTTGAATCCGTATCTATAAACAATCCATTTTTTAACACTCAACATCAAAAGCCCAAGACTTGTTAATGGAGGATGCATGCATCTTTTCCGAACATGCATAACCAGTCTTTATCTATATGCCGCACAACCGCAGCCCGTGGCTAATCAAACCTTTCCTCCCAAGTAGACTAAATGTGGTCATACATGCTATGACTTGTATTGGTTTTTTTATTATTAATTGTTTCAAGGTTCAGAATGCTTGAAAATTTGGTAAACCTAATTCGGACCATTGAATCCTATTGGAAAGATTCCTGGATATCCCTGTTTACCATGCCCGAGAACTAACAATTCGTATACAAAAATGCAATTTTTACCTTTCATTTTCTTACCTTTTTTTAGGGTAAATATTATAGACTAAGAAACCAGGGTTTGACACTTTTCCAGTTTCCCGAAGGAGATACTAATCATTGGGCCCTGCTTTATCAAACAATATTAAAAGAGCTCTGTTGGTCTTCATTGCCTTGGATACCCCAAACTGCCCTTCCACCCAATTTTATCTGTCGAAACCAATCATAAACAAATTGATGTAATGTAGTGGATAACCAAAGACAAATTTGACTACCTTTTGTATATTTTTGGACGGACGCCGTCCTTCTGTTTCAAACCTAAGAAATAGCACGCGAAGATGCGAATTGTGATGAGCGCAAATCACCGAAGTATGGGAGACGGGGAGACAATGTGCCTCTTCGAGTCCACAGCATCCCCACTCCAGCTTGGCTCGGCTCGGCTCGGCTCCAACGTAACGGCACCTCTAAACGGAATATTCGTGTGGAAGAGGAGGAACACTAGTTCCGTCAGTGTTATGAGTGGCATTGGCTAAGCTTAGCTGGAGGCCGCTTGGGAGCGCTTAGGGTTCCCTCAGTGGCCCAGCTGGCACGGCACTCTGCACTCTGCACATGGCCAGCTGCCTCTGTCCACTGTCTCCATTCTTCTCCCTTCGTTTACCCTTTTACCCATACTCCTCATCTCTTTTTTCATCCAAATGCCTGTACCCTCTAGCCCTGTTTTTTTTTTTTAAAGTTGATTCAAGCACGTCCATGTGATCAAAACGAATTGATAGGAGCTTGTGCTTTGATAATTCTCAACCAAATTTGTATAGACAACTAAAACTGCTGTCCTCGCTTACAAATTCATTACCATGATGTGTCGCATTATGTTCTCCCAATTTAAAGCATAAAGACATGCATGCTGCTTGTGGGTTCATCCAAGTTTTTCAATCATGAACCTTGTTTGCAACTTATTCCTTTCCCTTTTCTTTATTTATCTACTTCAAAATTATTATATATTTGATATTCCAATTTTAATAATCAAATTCTCCATTTAATATTTTACTTTTATTTATAGATTTGTATATACGACTAAATTGTTAATCAAATAAATAAATGATATTTTAAAAACAATATACAAGTAATGTGTTACTATTATATTTAATGTTTTGGATATATCACTCATTTGAATAATGATGTTGATCCTGTGTACAATGGAAACAACATTCTACTAATTAAGTAATAGTTAATTTTAAAATTTTTGTTATAGTAATAAGAATTGGTTTTAGTTCAAATACCAAATGTGTAGGTAACCTTTATTTAAAATCACATACATAATACTTGAATCATAACATTTATAGCTATGTACTCAATTTTGATATTTAATGTGCAATTAAAAAAAACTTGCACTTAAATATTTAATTCAATGATTTGTGTATATTTCTTTCTACTAAAGAGTTCAAGTCGAATTATCCATCCTCAATATAATTTTAAAAAACGAACCTTATTTTTTGAGAAGAGAGAGAGAGAGAGAGACCTTATTTTAATTTATTTTGATCAATAAACCTTATTTTATTAAGAAAAATATAAAAGTATAATTCCTTGCAAAGCTTAAGGGTATTTTGGTAAAGATGAGGGAAAATTTGTAAAGCGTAAACCTTTGGTTAGGGATGGCAAGGAGTGATTCTTCCAAAACCCCACCTCTATCTTTGTCCTGTGTCCCCGCCTTTAAGGAGGAAATTCCTCCCCATCCAGCCACCTTGTTCCATGACTAGGAATCCACGCTCCCTGCTTATTTTATTTTGTAATTTAAAAAATTTTAAATTTAAATTCTAAATTAATGATTATTAATACAATTAAATTATAATTATTTAAACTAAATTATATATTTTTTTAGAATTGGAAGAAGGGAATTCAAATCTTATTCTTTTAAGTAGGGAATCATGCTTCAATTAATAAACTAAATATTTGAAGGTAATTAAGTTTTTATATTTAATGTCTTTTATTATATAAATTTTATACAAATATTATTATTTCGTTAATAAATAAATTTTAAAAATTAAAAACTTTCAAAAATAAAAATTTATGATTTTAAAAACATTTATCAAAATATTTTAAAATTTTTACTTTTACCCATTTATAAGGTGACACTATATAATTAAATAATAATATAAATAATGCATCCAATATATATGTCTGTGTGTGTCATGCCTGCCGTTGTTTTCTTTTTCCGCAAACCCATTTATTAGGGAATGAGTTTTCCAAGGAATTTGGGTGGAAATTAACATCCCAGATTTGGGTGATGACATGGGAAATCATGAATATTCGGAATCTTGTTGAAGAGGAACATCTTAATTTTGGTAAGTACACCTCAACAAACCATTTAACCCTTAAATTTATAAATAGCATGACATCCTTAACTTGAAACTTCACTAATTAATTTTGGTTTTATCTATTTCTTTTAACCCAAAAAAAGAAAAAGAGAGGTGGATTAAAGTTTATATTTTTGGGATTAAGTCCTTTCGTGTAGCCAGACCAGTTCGGGCATTAATGGCGCTACATGGTTTTGCTATTTCAAGTTAGCAAAAGGGAGTTGCTACGTTTATATGTGGCAACTGGCAAGAATTAATGAAGTTGCAAACAATATTTTACGTGATGAAATTTGTTAAGTATTGATTAAGGGATGATAACTAATCTAAGTATAGAATTTGAAAGGAAAAACCCTTTTTCGCAATTTTGTTGACAAGTAAATAATGAATGCTCTGGTTTCTTCATTGGCTAAAAGAAAAGGAAAACAAACGTAGTACTGCTGCACGAGTAATTTTCGAATAGGATTATTGGAAAGGAACAGTGAAGCTCAGATAAAATACTAAATGAATGCGGCGACGCCACATGCAATGGCCGGCAGCGGAAATAATTAACCGCAATGAATATTTTTTCTTTTTTGGGTAAAAGAGAGAGAGAGAGAGAGAGAGAATTGGTAGAAGAAGAGAAGAGGAGGAAGCAGTGAGGATGAATGTCTTTGTTCTCTCTTCTCTGTCATAATATATATGTATGTGTGTATATATATATATATATATATAAACATATATAAAACCACTTGTATTAGTCTACGGCTAATAGTGGAAGCTCTGTGTTTTCTCTCCTTAAGCCTTAAGCACTCGACTGGCTCACATTCATTCATTCTTTGCTTTCACCTTTTATATCACGAGATCCCCATCTCTTTTTTCTTTTCTTTTCTTTGCTTTGCTTCGTGTTTTCTTCACGTACCTCCCTTTCTTCTTCTTCTTCTTCTTCTGTATTGCTTTTGTTTTAGAGTATATCTGCAAGCACAAGCACGAGAGAGGGAGAGAAAGAAGATAGTATATGATTGAATGCAGAACCACAATTGTTGTTGTTGAGATTTAGAATTCTGAGGAAACACGAAGAAAACAACAACACTCAAAAATATGTCATCACATTCCAAAAGACCAAGCCTTGATTCTCTAACCAGTCGATACCGTGACTCACTGAGTTTCAAAGCAGCCGACCACAACATTAATGAAAAAGAAATGAACAAGCCTGACTTCAAAGAACTCGATCTGGGTTCACCGGTTTCACCATTGCTCACCACCCGTGTCTCAATCAACAACAACGGAAATGCAACCGCCACTACAACATCAAGCAGTAGCTCAAGCTCTTCAGTGGGTTCCGTTTCGGGCAAAAACAACAATAGCACAACTACCCATTTGCCCAAAAGTAATGGCTTGAACACCAACAATTCAGGGGAGCTGTCGGAGACAAGTCCACCTATACCCGGATCGACCCCAACAAACCGGATTCTTAGGCCGGGTCACAGGAGATCCGTGTCTGCTGGACCCCCATTGATCTACTCTGGTTCAAGCTTCAGTGCCGCAACCTCATCTGCAACGTCATCAGTTTGTTCCAATCCAAGCACGACAAATGTTTTGCCAAGTGGTAACATTTGCCCATCTGGCAAAATCCTCAAAACTATGGCGTCTCGTACCTCTAACAAGACGGACACGCTTGGTGCTGGCAAAGGAAACTATGGACATGGCAGCATAATGCGTGGTGGTGGTGGGTGTGCTAAATTGGGGAACACTAGTGATCCCGAGGAAGTGAAGAGAGCTGGTAATGAGATGTATAAAAGAGGGAATTTTGTGGAGGCATTGGCATTGTACGATAGGGCCATATCCATTTCACCGGAAAACGCCGCGTTCAGGAGTAACAGGGCAGCGGCGTTGACGGCGGTGGGGAGGTTGGGAGAGGCTGTCAGGGAGTGTGAGGAGGCTGTTAGGTTGGACCATGCTTATGGCAGAGCTCGTCAGAGATTGTCTTCTCTTTATCTTAGGTGAGTCAGTTAATCTTCTTAGTTGATGATTTAGCTCATGTTTAATTTGGATTTTTGACGGAAATGTTTTTGGTTATTTGTTTCAATCATTAGTTGGCTTATTTATCATTGTTTTTTGTTCATCTTCTTGAGTAATGTGATTGGTGGGTGCTTTCTTTATGTTTTCATTGGTGTTGGTGAGGATTGGATCTGTTTCGGTGGGCTCTTCTCTTTCTCTCACTTTGAGTGATTGGTTCATGTTTGCATTGTCATTTTGTTCCTTTTCATGATCATGGGCGACTTTCACTTGTTCCATGTCACTGGTTATACTTTGAGAATGCTTCAATCTCTTTGTTCCTAGCTGTCTGGGAGGTTGTCAAAATGCTCCTTTCATATATATTTTTTTTGTTTATAATCGAGTTCCTTTTTGTTATCTGATTGGTGTAGCCATTCAGCTTGTTCTGTTTATTGATTTAGACGTTTAAGGAGTTCTCTTGCATCTATTTCTCAACTTTATAACCTTTCCTTTCAGAATTTAAGTTCGAGTTTGTGATTACCTTTTGGTTTTTAGATTTAAGTTCAAAATGGCATCGGTCATCTTTACCTTTAGATGTCTGCCTCCATGCTGTTTGACAAGAAAAGATTTTGGACAGAACAGTAACAATCCTCAAATTTGTCCTCCAGGTTAGGTCTTCCTGAAAATGCCAGGCACCACTTATGTTTCCCAGGGCAAAATCCAGATCAAGCTGAGTTACAGAAGTTGCAGTTGTTGGAGAAGCATATTAATCGATGTGCAGATGCCCGAAAGATTGGTGATTGGAAGAGTGCACTAGGGGAAACGGATGCAGCAATAGCTGTTGGCGCAGACTCATCTCCTCAGGTACAACTCCTTCCCTCAATTATATATTTGCACTGGCTAGCTGTTTATAGTAGTAAACTGCAGATTATCTGAGCTTATTGAAATGAATTCACAGCTCATTGCTTGTAAAGCAGAAGCCCTTTTGAAGCTCCACCAAATTGAGGATGCAGATTCCTGTCTATCAAACATTCCAAAATTGGAGCAATATACTCCCTCCTCACAGACTAGGTTCTTTGGTATGGTGGCTGAAGCTTATGCCCTCTTTGTTCAAGCTCAAGTTGAGATGGCATTGGGAAGGTGAGCTTTGAAAGATGTAGTTACAATTACTGTTTGCTGTTGTTATTGGAGTTGAGTGAGAATGGATTATAGATTTGTTGCAGATTTGAGAATGCAGTTTCAGCAGCAGAGAAGGCTGGACGTATTGATTACAACAACATAGAGATTGCAATGGTATTAAACAATGTGAAAATGGTAGCAAGAGCACGGACTCGCGGCAATGACTTCTTCAATGCTGGAAGATTTGCTGAAGCCTGCTTAGCTTACGGGGAAGGCCTCAGCTATGATAGTTCTAACTCTATTCTCTATTGCAATAGAGCAGTTTGCTGGTCCAAACTTGGACTTTGGGAAAAATCTGTAGAGGACTGTAACCAGGCTCTAAAGATCCAACCAAATTACATAAAGGCCTTACTTCGAAGGGCTGCCTCGAATGGAAAGGTGAATTAGCATTTCTATGGTTACTTTTTGTTATATGTGTTTCCAAGTCTCTTATTTTTTGATTAGCAATTCATATATCGGGAAATGTTCTTGTGGGATGTTACAGCTTGGACGGTGGGCAGATGCTGTGAGAGATTATGAGCTGTTGAGGAAGGAACTTCCTGGAGACAATGAAGTTGCTGAGTCTCTACACAATGCACAAATTGCGCTGAAGAAATCTCGTGGAGTGGATGTTCATAGTATGAAAATCAGTGGTGAAGTAGAAGAAGTTTCTAGCCTAGATAGATTTAAAACAGCAATATCATCACCAGGTGAGATTGATGCCTTCTTCTGGATCTCTTTTCCTCAATTTATGTCTTGATTATCCTATCTGATTTACAAATTGAAATTTCAGGCATATCAGTGGTCCATTTTAAAGTGGCAGCGAATGAACAATGTGAAGAAATATCCCCATTCATAAATTTGCTTTGTGTTCGGTATCCATCTGTTCATTTTTTTAAGGTTGGCAATTAAGTGTTCATGGTTGTTATTCTCTTGATTTTCTTATGATGCTTCAGTTTGATTCTTGCTTGTGATGCCTGGAATATCAAAAACCAAACTGAAGTTGTACCATACTCATTCTAATAATCATGAATTGATTGATAAAAGGATCAGTGTTAACATATATCTTATTGGTTTTTTGCCTGAAGGTGGATGTGGAGGAAAGCCTGGCAGTGGCAAAAGCTGAGAGTATAAGAATGGTCCCAACGTTTAAGATTTATAAGAATGGAGACAAAGTGAAGGAGATGATCTGCCCAAGCCATCAGTTCTTGGAGGACTCAGTGAGGAACTATATAGTATAAAAAGAAAATATCCTTACTCTTTCTTGTGGCTCAAGGCCCCCACAGCGTTTGATGGTAGTTGTCCAAAGTATTCATTGTCCGTTCTTGATTCATACTAGTATCACCAGTTTTACTTGTGACATAATCATTTACATAATTGTTTCATAGAGCTCTGAAGGCAAGAAAACCTCATCAGGCTCAGAGAGAAAGTAGCTTCTTAGCTTACATTTGTGGAATTACTTAATTCTTTTCTTTATGTTTGTCTTCTGGTTTACCTCTCAACCCTTTGAATTGCACAGCCACTAAGACTAACAGTAATCCTTTTTGGTTTTCCTTCTACATCTAGGAAAAAGTAGAGGAAAGGAAAAAAGGGCGAGGGAGAGAAAGAATCAGTTGAATAAGTCAAGTCTCATTCTCATGTCCCATGTTTCCTATGACAAGAAAAAGTGGGATAAAGTGTGGGATTTAATTATTTTGTCTCTCCAGTTGGGACTATTGATGAGAAAGAGAGAGAAGGGAGGTGGGGGGTTGGCTGGTAGGTGACATTGTGTTGAGAGGCTGGATCTCTGCTGGACACTCGGGTGGAAAGAGGGGTGAATTATTAATGTTCCATTCTAAAATCTTTACATTAACCTTTTACTGTTTTCATCTCAGCTGACTTAGCTGAACTTTTTACTTTTTGACTATACATTTCTCCTTTTTGTTTATGTAACTTCACACACTACTTCAGGCTAACCAGAACCCAACTCTTTCCTTCCAAGTAACAAGTAATAACCTTGCAGATGAAGAATTAAAACAGTTTCTGGATTCGTAAAATAAAATTTTCAAATTCTGCAAACATCCACCTTCTAGCAAACTGGAACCCGGACAGGAACAGATAAGCAAAGTTATTCTGGTCCCTGGTTGTTTTCAGAAACTCTGACACAATAGTACTGCTGTTCTGTTAAACGGTCAATCTATTGTGTACAATGTTTACACTTTAGATGTTGCTGTCCTTAGCCTTTTAAAGTAATGAAATGGCCTTTTTTGCCATATTTGTTTTCAAGGATGTTTTTCTTGTAAAAAGTGGCATAGCCTAGCTAGAAGAAACCCATTAATCCTTAATGCAGAGTTTAACACTAAGGTAGCGTTTGGTATGAAGAAAGGAAGAACGCATTTTTTATAATGTGCTCAATTAAATTACATTACAATGTTTATTTTGTAACAAATCACTGTAATATAAAATTGTAATACAATCACATTATAATCAAGAGATGTAATGTGATTATAATTCAAAATCAATGTAATTACATTACAATGTACTCTGTAATGTTCTTAAAGATATTTTAACCCTTCAACTTTATTATTTTATTAAAAATATTTTATAATGTTATAATTAAAATAAAAAATATTAAAATAAAATAAAATATGAGAAATTACAATTTATATAATATAAGTAAAAGAAATTAAAATAAAATATATAATATAAAAAATTATATTAAAGAAATGAAAATAAACTATATAAGATTTTAATAAAAAATGAAAATAAAATATATGACATTAAAAATATATTTAAGAGATGATATTATATAAAAATTAACAATAAAAAATACAAACATATTACACTTGTATTTTAATAAATAGGGATAATTTTAAAAATTAATATTAAATTTTTAGCAAAATACTTGTAAACTAAACATTGTAATGTTATATTTATTACATTTTAATCATTATTTTGCTTGTATACAAAAAACTGTAATGTTATTTTTTCTGCAATCACATTACTTGCAATCACATTATCTGTAATTATATTGTATTATAAAATGTCAAATGCCACCTAAGTGTACCGCTTGAAACCTGGGATTCGGATTGAGATAGAATGTTGCTAAAAGAAGAATTGTTGCTTCCCTTCTTAATTTCTTCTTTCTTTTTCAACTCTCACTTCTCTTTCCTTTTTGCGCCAATGTCTAATTATTTGACCCCAAGAATGTAGTCTTGCTTTCCTTTGCTCTGCTTCATGTGAATCACATCATGGTTTGATTTAAGTAATCCTTTGTTGGCTTAGTTGGTTTACAGGTTACTTAACAAACAGCAAATTGCTTTCTTTGACATATTTTTTGGCACCTTTTAATCAATTGTTGTTACTTTTTGTTATCTTATTTTTTTTTAACTAATTACTAGTACTATTTTGCTTTTGTCAAATGTGCATGCCTCAAAAAAGGAGAAATTCTAAAAGAAGGCAATTAAAAAGGACCAACCTTGATATAGCGTACTTGGATAGTGTGATGCGAATCAAGGTCCAAGGCTTCAGCTTTTGCTTTTGCCCTTTGGCATGGGAGAGCGTGGGGGCATTATTTCTGTGTTTTGGTGTTGTGGGCAATTGTCCGTCCACTGCAAGAGAGAAATGGCAGAGCAGAGAGAGGATAAGAGAATCCAAGGTCATACTTTTATATAGCTGTATATATATTAATATCTATAGCTTGAGGTGTTTGTATTCCTATTACGTCGACTACAATAATTTCTGATTGGATTCTCCTTGAAACTGGAAAAAGAGAAAGAGAGAGAGATGGGAGCTCGAAAGCTTTAACCACCTTTTGTCTTTGGCTTTTTTAATATTTGGTACTGATTCCATTATTTAGTCTCGGGTCATGGACCCCAGTCACAATTTTATATTTGGTGCATGCATTCATACCTTCGGAAAAATAATACTAACTGAATATATATAGTTATTCGAATTTACGCTCTACAGTCACACAGCATAAGATTTGGTCCTTCTTGAGGACTGAAGTTCAAATTCTTTATCTCGCTTTACCCTTTCTACTGTACAAAGGAATAATTAATTTTATTTCATTTAATCCAAACATGGTGTTTGTCAATTGGGTTTCCCACAATTTTTGTAAATTAAGGGGAGGATGTTCAACCCAAAATACAAGTGTGGATGTGGGACCGACAGGCCTGCCAAGACTTTCTTTGGGCCATAAGGCTTGCCAAACTTGGGCTTTAGGCACCCAGGAAAATTTTAGCACTGTAAACCCCGGTTGCTTGATCGAAGCCTGAAATAATTGCGATGAACAAGAAGAAGAAAATACATTCCGATAACCAAATCATATTGCACAAAAATAGATTCAAAATACACATTTTTTTTCTTAATAAGAAGAAAATTGTTATTCAACCCAAGCTCCAACGCTGATGAAAGAGTAAAGAAACCTTTTTCAACTTTTAGTTAATATATATCCAGAAATGAAAGTGATCACTACATATAATGGAGGCATAATATATGGGCAGTATAGGATCCAATCATTGGCCAGCAGCAAAAGCCTCAACAGGGAAAGTCTTGGTGATCCCGGCAAGACTCTTGAAATGGATCTTCCGTGGTTGTTTATCATCAATGGTGATCTCACTCACGGGAGGCCACAGCATCAGCTCCTTGGCCTTCACTCCTTTGAGCTTCTTGATCCTTTTCTTGTCGACGAAGCCTTTGATCTCGGTGTCATAGCTCACCAGCTTGCTGATCATCTTGAACTCATGTTCCACTTTCTTCTGCTGCACTATCCACATGTACCCAGTGCCCTTCACGTACCCCACTTCAACCACGTCGGCTAGAGGGAGAAGCCCTTCGGGGAGCTCGAACTCTCGCAAAAGGGAAACTGCCATTTTCAACCCGTCATCGTGACCTTTCTTCACGATCCCTCCCTCCTTATTATCTTCCATGCTAACAACAGATTCTTTGCTCAAAACTTGATTACTTACTTCAATGTTGCTTTGAAGATAGACAGGCTAGAGTGGGGGTATAAGAGTTTAATATATACAGCTGTGGAGCTAAATGTGGGACAATATCAGTGGGGGAAAACCAAGTTTAGCTGCATTGAAGTATTCGTCCGATATATGCATATCAGAGAAAAAGAGGTAATACCAATGGTATTGTTCTATACTTTTCACATATTTTTCCTCACCTTTGTGTCCGTATGCTTCTGTCTGTGTATACAACATAAGATTGAAAATGAAGTTATATATACCCTCATATTCAATGTATAGTCGGCTATGGGATCTTCAATTATTGTATAGGATTTCATCAAATTCTACTTATGTTAAGCCACCCTCCATTGCTCTTAAAGGTAAAAATATTACTTAGGTACTCGAAATTGAAAAGATAATAACTTTATTTTAGGATATTCTAAAAAAATAAATTAAAAAAAAAAGATGAAGAGAGTTGTTACATTCAAAAAAATTTTAAATGAATATACAGAGTCAACAAATACACATGTGATGTAATCAGCACGTGACTGTCATATCCCCATGACTATAAATAGCTAGAAAGAAAACCGTTGAAGCGAAAATCCGTTTGATTTCAAAAGAGGGAAGAAAAAAAAAATGGAGCGCAGCAGCAAAGCGAACTCATGGAGAATGAAAGCAAAGAAGCAGAAGATTTCTCTCGAGGACTACATCGCTTTCCTTTCCTCTCACAAACAACTTCCTCTCACCCTCAGTTCCCTCAACCAGGTCGTCGATCCTCTCTCATCTCATTTTCCATTCTAGATTTTCAAATTCCCAATTCGAATCAAAAACCTTTTTATTTTCTTAATTGTTGATGATCTGATTCGTAGTGCTGTTTGTTTTCTCTTCGATAGATTATCTTCATTCACGGTCTCAAGAAATCGACAAACATGCCCAAGGTAATCGGAAATATTCTATCTCTTGAATTGATTGTCTGTTTTTTTAATTTCTTTTTGGTATAGGATTTGATTAGCTGTTTAGAGACGTTAAATTGAACGGAAAATTGAATAGAAAGCGTTGAGCGAAGCGGTGGAGAAGCTGAATCTGATTGATCCATCACGTTCCACGCTGAAATCGACCATGTCATCGAGCGCCTGGCTAACAGAGGAGGAGATAATCGGGGACCTCAACCGTCTGGAGTGGCAAGAGTGCTGCGTTACCTCCATCCAAACCCTAAACTCATCTCCCGAACAACAATCCATTCCCAAAGACAAAGCCAAAGCCAAAGCCAAAGCCAAAGCCAAAAGGAAGAGAAGCGCGAGTGTCGCTGTTGCCGAAGGCGCTGATTCCTTCTCCTCCGCTGTAGTTTCCTTTCAATCATCTTGAGACTTGAATTGGTAAATGCATTCGAACTTAATTTCAGCTTTCAAGTTTCAAGCCTTTCTGTTCAGCAGACTTGTAACGATTGATTAACCTGTGTTTTCGGGGGGTAAGTATTTGAACATAATGGTAGACCTGTGATTTTGGATAATTTGGAAGGGCGTTTTTGGCCTTTTCAACTGAACCGGTTATAGGTGTACAGGCGGGCGAGGGAAGGGCTATATTTGGATTTGTACAAGTAGAGTAAGGGCCTTTGCGTCTTTTAACTTTGTGAAAATGTAATCAGCCAAATGTTCTTTGTTTGTGTTTGTAATTGCTGATTTCCATCAAATATTAGATTAGCTGACGTTATAACTACTTACTCTAAAGATTATGGAATATCTTAGTCAGGAAGCAGAACATTCTTTTAATATGAAAAAAAAAAAAAATTCGAGTTAAGCTCTATGAATAGAAATACAATGCTCATAAGCGAATTTATTAATTGAAAACACAAATTATCTCTTCAATCTTAGAGAGAATGGCGAGGACGAGTATTGTAATTATAATACTAATTAAGAAAATTTAATAAGAACTTAATTTATTTGATTTTATCTATAAATTATTTTAATTTAATAGTAATAGATGCAATGACACATATATGAATTTTAATTGAATGATTGATGAGTTTTTAAAACAATCAAACCTTAATCAACTTAATTTTAGACTTAAAATGTATCAACTCAAATTTTTAGTTACCTAAACTCAACATGATTCAAATATTAAATAATGCGAATTTAAAGCTTTTCAAATCTGAAATTTATTTGAATCTAAAATGATTTGAAAAAATTACTTTGAAACGACCTAAAATTTGTAAGGTAAATTGAGTACAATTATTACTATTTTAAATTTTATTTTGATTTTAAAAATGAACATAACACAAAATTGTTAATCTATTGGTAACATTAAAAGATAATAAAAATATGAAATTTCTTTTTCTTTACACTTGTATGTTAATTTCTATATAACATTAGTTCATTATAAGATCCTTTTTGTTAATTAAAAAAAATAAAAATAAAATTCTTTTTATTTATTATAATTAATCTACAACTTTTACAATTATACAACATGCATGAGGTATATAATTCTTACCAAATAGTAGAATAAAAAATTTGATTAGAGTTAAATAATTTTAAAAATAAAAAGTAGTCCTTGAATAATTGATTTATTTTTTAAATAATTGATGTTTAGATCCGAATGAAACCCGACGGAAAATGTTGGAAGTTAGAATGACCCGAACCCAACAAATGATCCAAACCAAGGGGACTGGACGCCCACTCCACTGATTGCCACATCTGCTCGGGGTTGGGTTTAATGCTGAGAAAGAAAGAAATTACTAGAACTAGTAAGAAAGGAAAAAATAAAGAAAAAGAAAAATTCTTCTTCACGTCGCCCCATCGTATTGCAGGCATCAGACGAGACGAATTTTCTTTATTTCCCGTCTCCAAAAGTCTTGGTTTGCGGGTTTTGGTGTGGGGTCTTGTAGTTATTGTAGGTAAAGCAATACCGAAATGAAATTTCCAACTGTCGTAGTATTTTTCTTGCGAATGGCATATATTTGGGCATTGACAACGTTGGTTTGTGAATGGTTTTGAATCTCGAAGAATGATAAAAAATTTACAAATATAAAGCAAAGGCAAAGAGAATGCTGGAAAGAGTGGTTCATCAGGTGTTACTGGGATATCTTGGGCGATACGTGAAGGATTTCTCAAAGGACCAAGTGAAGGTTACTCTCTGGAACATCGAGGTTGAATTGAAGGACATAGACCTTATTCTCGAAGCCTTCGACTACCTGCAGTTGCCTTTTGCTCTTAAGCAAGGTCGAGTTGGGAGACTAAGCATTAAGGTTCCTTGGAATTTGATTGGGGGTGAACCCATTCTTATTGCTTTGGAGAATGTTTTCTTTTCTGTATCCCAGAGGGATGACCATGAGGTATTTTATTATTCATCTTCCTGCTCTTTGAATTTAGAAAAAGAAGAAAACTCTCTCTCTGTCCTTTTTTTTTCCCTGAATTTAATGAATTCATGAATGTTGCGGCAGTGGAGAATGGATGCCGTTGAAACAAGAGAACTTGCCGGCAAGAAGGCTAAGCTGGCTGCCGCCGAGCTTGCTAAACTCTCAAGACGTGTTTGCGGTCAGTCAGTTATCTATCGCTATATATTTGTGAATTTCCACTTGGGCAAATATATGGTGATGTTTTAAGTTTTAATGGTTATAAATTAATAAATCTGTTTTTATGAACTTATGCAGATAATAAAGGAGGGTGGTCATTCATTCCCTTCGTTACTGCAAAGGTAATCCACTTGTTTAAACCCTTATTTTCTTCCCTTTTTATTCGATATTTGTGGTTATAGATTTAATATTGGACTTCCTTGGATGGTTATTGGTGGTAATTGCTCCCTTTCTTCTCTCTGATTTTGTCTCTGTCATGTTGCAAATGCACTTCTCTGACTTTTGATGAAATCTACACCCTTGACAATTTTGTTTCCTTCTAGGTTCTTGAGAATATCCAAGTGTCCATTAGAAATTTCCATGTCTTATATAGTGATATGCAATCCGATTCAGTAAGTTCCCTCCTTCTCCTGCCATTTGCTTCTTCTCCATACTTAACCTTGTTATCTTTTATATTTTCATTTATTATAACTAGTCTACTGCTTTCCTCAACTGCTTCTGTTTATGTTGCTGACATTTGTTTGCATTGTTTGCATGTGTTTTGAATGCATATACTATCTAAAATTACTTTACATCTTTTGATTTTTTTAATCGATTTTTTTATTTTTATTTTTATGCTTTATTGTCCTGTCTACTATGGTCTGCTCAGTTTGTTACTTTCAAATTCTGAAATTAGAAATATTTAAGAATTTTCTTTGGTGATGCTTACACTAGATTTTCACTTCTTATAAGAAAGTAGAAATTCATGAAGATGGAATGTCTAATTCCATTCTAATCATTATCTGTTTTCCCAGAAGCAAGTTCACTTTCGCCTAGTAAGCTAAGGGATCATTGTAGTTTTTCCCTGTCAACTACTTACTTGATCATTTATATAATGATGGAAAAAGAATTATTGTCATTATTTTGCATCTGACTGCAATAATCGTAATTAGAGGTGTAGCTATGGAGATATAAATCTTCAAAAAATTAAGCATGGGATTTTATGTGTATATGCATTAGTAGAGACTTAATGACGTGTGGATGCTTTGAGGAGCCCCCCTTTTGAATCTTAGAATTATATGGAATTTCTTTAAGATTTGGCACTAAATTGTTTTAGATTTTTTTTTTAACGTTTCTCTTTGCATATTATTTTATGCAACTTATCTGAACTGAGCTTATAATCATTTATTTACTTAAATGTCTTTGCAGGAACAGTTTATGTTTGGTTTAAGATTTTCTAGCTTGACAATGTTAAAGCAAAATCCGATTGGGTAATTTCCTCAGTCTACTGTAATATTCTTGATGTTCATCTTAATTTATACACTCTATCTCTTCCACTTTGGCTGTCTTAGTGACTTCCAAAAGTCAGTTATTTGACCTTCCTCGACTTAATTGGCAATGATTGTTGTGACGTATGTATGAAATGCACCTTCTTAATTATTCTGCATTAATTTGTGAAGCATCAGTAACCAATGGCAGATTAAACTTGCATGTTTTTATTTTCTTTTATTTTTTTTTTCACTTTTGTGACAAATAAGTCCAAATAGAGGTCCTTTTTATCTTTCTGATGTGTACTTAGCTTTCCTTACAAATGCATTTTGACTTTCTTACCTCAACGTATCAGACTGAGAATGGGTCAGGTGAGCAAAATTGTGGAGATTGAAGGTTTAGAAATTTATTGTAGCATCTCCAAGGAAGCTGCCAATGTTTTGAGCCTGAACCAAGTTGAGGATTCCAAACCCTGGTGCAATTCACACTTTGTTGGTGATAAGTCTGATCATATATTAGAGCCTGTCAATGTATCACTGTCTCTTTTGGTATGCAAATTTTATCAGAGCTTTATAGTTCTTTTGTTCAAGATTTATTCCGTTCAAATTTCATGCTAGTCTCTATGTGATATAAGCTTTTACGTAATGACTTATATACATCTATGTATACGTGCCAAAAAAAAATAAAGTAGCTTCTAGCAAGGTTGGGAAATTGCTCTTAAGAAAATCATTATTTGATTTTTAATGAACATTGTTCCTCAGGATATCTGTTGATCTTTACTTGGCATTCTAGCCATCTAGCTTGTGATATCAATACTTTTTCATCTTGTCTAATTGTTTGTTTTATGAAGTAACATCTTGTGCTTTTGATCATTCTGTATCTCTCTCTTGGTCTCTCTTTCTATACTTCCTTTTATACTCGCATTTATATTGTAGGCATGTCATGAAGCATGTTAGCATCTTGAAAGGCCCAATTGGACCTTATTTCTTTTCCTGTATTTCAAGAAGTCTTAATTTTGTTTTCAAGATTAGACAATCATATTTAAATTAATTATAAAATATTAATATGCTGGTAAGAAAAGAGAAAAACTATTCTGTTATCTGGAGGGTGTGTGGGGTGGTTTGGGGGGGGGGGGGGAGGTGGTGGTGGTGTAGGAATTGTCTGATTTATTTTCAAAAGCAGTTCATTAATTTTGTCACATTTGTTTTCTGATTCCTGTCTCGGTGATGGTAAGGACAGAAGCATTACTGAGAATTTATGTGAAAAGATAGATGAAGAGTTTAAACATCATGTGCTTATTTCACAGGATATAAGCTCTCATATTCAGGAGGGTGATTTGTGACTTATAAGGTTGAAAATTTTAGTATAGCCTTGTTGGGTAGAGCTGCATGTGAACCAAGGCAAGTGCTGGCATATCAAGGCTACGCAGGGTTTAGCATGGTAAAGTATGAGCTCTGCTTGGGCTCAACTTAATATGAGCTTTGGCCAGCCTGCTTGAGCTCAGCTTGGTAGAAGTTTATCAAGTTTTGCCTTGACTTAACTATGCTTACTTATTGCCTGACCTTTATCTTTTGACCCTATGCTACTGCATTTAAATCCTAAACAGTCAATGGACCTGATTCCCAGGATTCGAGTGGATATGGTAGAAACCTTTATCTGTGACCACCAAAACTTTCGTGCAGGTTTAGGCTTGGTTTAACTGTGCTTACTTGATTGCCTCACCTTAACCTTTTGACTCTATTCATGAGTTTTCAGAAGAGTGTAGAAAACCAATATCTGTAACCTCCAAAAAATTCATGCAAAGTTATTGCAAATGCATGTAAAAACAATCAAAGATCAGGATATCTTACACAAAAATTTCCTCCAGGATATTGTAGAAGATCCAAAAAGTTCCATTGGACAACCTATCATTTTCTAGAAACAGAGAAACATGAACAGAAGATTGACAGGTTAATGTGACTGTTCTGAGTTTTGTTTTCTTTGAGGTTTAGATGTTATGAAACATGACTATGGTATTTGATGCCCTTCTTTGCATCTTAAGTTTCTCATTTTAGGAAGGCTTTGGAGTTTAGATATAGAACAGAGTAAAGTGGACACCTGTTTGCCAAACATTAATTAATCTTGGGTGAAGATATTGGCTGCTTAGATAATTTTTGATGGTTCAGTGGTAAGGGGATCTGAGCTTAGATCTCTTCTTCAGATGAGATGTGTGCCATTAGCTACACTTATGTAGGGTGATAGAAAAATGGTGGATTTATTTACTCAAGTTGTTTGTCTTCAGTACTCTCCACATATCATTCTCAAGCTGATGATTTTGTATGCCTTAATGGTAAGACTTATTTGTGTTCAAGGATGCATTATTTGATAGCATAAATATCATCGTTTCTTTGCCCTTTGCAAAAATTTGAGTAAAAGTATTGTTCTTGAACTTGTCGATATTTTTCTTTTATTTTCTGTATGTGAGTGTATATATCTGTCTAGATATACATACTTATTAATTTTAAGTTTTTATAGAATAATGTTGTTGGATTTTAAATTTGTCAAATCATACTGTTTTGTTGTGCAGGTGAACAGATCAGGAAAACTTAATGATTTGCCACAGTATTCTATAAGTGCTAAGATAACCTGTTTGGTTGGTTTTCTTTTGTTTTATACTGATAAGTACTTTATAATTTCATTGGTCCTTTAATTTGCTTGGTATTTGATTTGTAATTTGTGCTTTTAAATTTTTTAAGGTTGTGTCTTTGAATGAGATTCAGTTGCAGCAAATTTTGATCCTTTCAGATTACTTAAGCACAAGCCAGTTAAGAGAGAAGTAAGTTTGATATTTCATCATCATTATTTTAAATACAGAGTTAATTTACTGAAAATTTCTCTTTACCCAGTTTCCCTTAATTTCAGTGATTTCACATACTTTTGATTATGACTTAATGATGCACCTTTGGAAGAAGAATTTTTATTGCTTTCATATTTATAATTTCAGTGAGTTCGCTTGGTTTTGACTATTACTTGGTGGTTCCCGTGTGGGAGAAGAATTTTTATTGCTTTTATATTTATAGTTTCACCAGTTAGCATTTTACCTGGTAATTTGCTAATTTCATTCACAGGGGCAGGGTTGCAATTTTCAATTTCTCAGCCCTAGGGTTTAATATTTGCTGAGTTTTAGATTATTCTAGGAGATAGGTTTATTTGCTTGCGGTCCAATTTTGTTTCAACTAGTCTAAGAATCGGTGTTGATACTTTTGCAATCTTTAGATATTGATATATTTTGATCAATGAAATTATGAGAATATTGGTTTATGAGACATGGATGCCTATGATTATAGTGTCTTCTCTCTCTCTCTCTCTATAGTTCTCTTTCTTCTTCTCCTCCTTTCTTGCTATGTTATTATGTAGGGAACGTTCACAACATAGAAACCTCTTCATTTAAACTAGACTCTGCAACCTATATTAAATTCCTTTCTTGTCTTCAGTGCTAATTCTTGCCCCATATTTTCCATATCAATCCCACCAGCCGAACTCTACTATTCACTAATTAACCCTAGTCTTCTTGCTGCTCAAAATCTTTAGCAATCCTTTTTACTGTTTCAGCCCTCATTTAAGATAAAACCTAAACAGATTCAATCCTAATTCCTACCATTGCCATAGATTCCTAATTAATTATATCTAAGTAGGCTGACTTCCCCAAATCTGTCCTACATTGCATGGAATTAATTTCTCTCCAGTTTTCTTGTTCTGTTTTCATCTGTCTCTGGTTTTATACTTGGACATGTCTCAAAATTTTGTTTTACGTACTTGTTGCCTGACTTCTTTTCCAGTTTCGCTAGGTGCTTCTCAACAATTTTCAAATTAGCTTGCTTTATCTGTTTCTGTGAATAGCTTTTTAGTAGGACAATAATTTTCAACAGAAAGGAGTGCATACTTGCTTTTGGTTATATACATTTGAGAAAGATGTTATATTTTTGAGTTTTGAGCATTTGATGTTCATATCAGTATTGAAACATAGAGGTGGAAACTAATCAAATGTTTTATGATCTTCCTTCTTTGTGTAGAACTGAGGGGCTGTTTAGTGCCTTCCCATATCTTGGTTCCAGGGGAAAGTAATTGCTGAGAGTCTGATTTTTGGGAAGCTAACATTACTATGTATTGTAGCGTTGGAAAGTGTTGAGTAAAATCTTGAGAAAGTTACATTGAAATGTTTGGTTGATAGGTACTTTACTAGGAAAGTACTAGGAAATTACTAAACTACCCCTACCAATTAAAATGAGAATAACTACGCATCTTAAATTTTAAGAATCCTTTTAGGAAAGTATGTAATCTTTGTGATCAAATGTTAATGATGAAAATTAGATACATTTTAAAATTCATCTAGAAAAAAGATCTTCACATTAAATAAAAACTATTCTTAAGTTATTTTTTATTTTTAACAATATAGACGTTAAGAATGTCATGCACTAGAAATTATTAGTATCCCCTCTTAATTTAGTTGCTTTTTTTAGATTTTAAAAATACAAATTAATTGGAGTGAGAAAAATAAAATGCCCTCAAAATTAAAATAAACTCTTGAAAAATCCGATATTCTCTCTCTTTTTTCTAGTCAAAACTTTCTTTCTCTCTTGATTCTTTTGGGCAAAAACCAGATTCAAGCCACCACCATCCCATATGCTGCCTGAAGCATTGCTGACCAAGCACACCTCCACTAATCTCTATTCCTTGAAGCTACACAAAGCCATATAAAATTCCATGAGAACCACTGAAGCCCATATTCAAGGCAAGCAAAAATTTCTAGATCTTAGAGAGAGAGAGTGAAGATTTACTTGCTTTCAATGCAAATTTTTGACATAGGTGATTTTTCAAAAAAGAAGCTGGTGCAGATGGTGGGTATGGCTATGGTTGCTGGTGAGAAGAAAAAGAGATGAAGAAAATGGTGTTGGCTAGGTTGAAGAGAGGAAGAAGCCTGAAGGGCAATTTTATCTCAAAAAAAAGCCTTCACATTCCCTCAACATTGGAAAATAACTTTACCACCTCCCTTAATGGGAATCATATTCTATCCTTTGATGGGGAGGAGATGGTCACAGTGAAGGTATTTTTCTAGGAAAGTGCCATATCAAACATAACAATATCCTCCTTTCTAATTAAAGTCCCAGGAAAAAGTGCCCTACTTTCCGCATATCAACACCACCTAAGGTTCTATAGTCATTGTTGATGTGCTTAAGACTATTTAATAAAGGTTTTATGTTTGGTTGGGCTAAATAAGGGTTAAGTCTAAATTTATGTTTGATGGCCTACACTTCGGGCCTTTTTTGATCAAAGTTGAGGATCTCAGGTTGCTGGAATTGTATTTAGTTGATTCTCTGCATTTTGCTCATGTATATGTACTTTATTTTTTTCTGTAATTTTAAAGTTAATTCAACATTATTTATGGTTCTCAAAGGTGTAAATAATAATAATAATAATAATAATAATAATAATTTCATCTTTGCCTTTAAAAAAAAAAAGGTGTAAATAATTTGGTATTACCTCTTGCAGAACAAGGTGAATGCACAGAATAATTGGGCTTAATTTCAAGTAGTTGATAGACCAGTTTAATTTTTGTGTCAAAATACAAGTAACCATAATCCCAAACTGTTTGGCTTGCTACATGAATCCATTTTCTTTGTTCAACCTGGTTAAAGGCTATATCTAAAGCAGCCAAAACCCTTCTTATGGCATCAATCAAGTAATTTTGATTTACCTCTATTTATTCTCTGTTAACATATGGATGCTACTCATAGCTGTACTGATCTCTTGATCAGTTTATAGATCGAGTACCTTTTACTTTTATTCTGATGGACTGCTTCTGTTTCCAAAAGTGTTGTTTCCTTTTTCATAGTTGAATAGAGCTGTAAGGAATATGCATGTTAGCCTGACTTGGCGATGTAGAACAAGAATATAGAGATCAAAGCAATTTAAGGAGAAGAGGGAGGAAATTGTTGGGGTGGGGCAATAGAAGAAACCGGGGGAGAAAGCTAGGGAAAATCAAGGAAGAGGGGACATCTTAAACTCAAATACCGCAAAATTTCTATAATTCTTGATCTGTAGCTATCCAAATTGAACTAACCTCTGTACTTATAACCTGAACCCTATACCTTAATAATGAAAATTCCAAATATATTGTTAAATACTATAAATTAGAATGAAATTAAAAAATAAAACTAAGTTAGAATAAAATTCAAAAATAAAACCAAGTAATAAAATGAAGTCTTAAATAAATTTGAATTCCTCAATCAGCTTCTTTTTGTCTTGCATTACCTGTTGTCACTCTTTTGAGTGCTTTCTCAGGCTAGTTTTGATGGGTTATGTGGCTCATGTGTTATATTTGAGTAGATGGCTAATCATTAGGATATTTTTCTAGTGGAAGATTCAGTCATGACTAAGGTCTTATTCATAGCACCTAGAGCTGAAATAGTAATCAGTTTCATCTGTTGTTGCTGTACTTATTATTATTTTAATTTTTATCATAGAAAATTTCATCTGTTGTTATTGAATGACATAGGTATGGACGTTACCGGCCATGGTATTGCCCTTTGTCAAGAAAAGAAGATGGCTGGCAAAAATTGTGGTGGCATTATGCCCAAGAATCTATTTTATCAGATGTCCGTGAGAAATTAAAGAAGACTTCGTGGAGATACCTTGGACAGCGATTGTAAGTTTGTTTCAATCAACATGCAACCTTTTTGCTGACTACATCCTATATGCAGAAGTAGGAATTAGTTAGACATAGTTCTTACCTTGCTCTCATTTCCTTATGTGATGTATATAGCATAATCGTCATTGTTCTTTATCATTAAATGCAACCGAGTGACCCAGTTATTTTCCTTTAGAAAAATGGAACTTCTTCTCAGATCAAATATAAATTTTTAGACACAAGTAGTTGGAAAGTTTTCTTGTTTTCTGTTAAAATGTTCAATTTTTACATTATAAATAAAAGAAAATGTTAAATGATTGTGCTTGTTTTAAAGAATTCTTCAGTCATGCTTTTACCTTTTGCTTGCAATGATTTTGACTAATGGATATTTAATGCTTGAAGTCTTAGTCAATTTCAAATTTTTGGGAAAATTACACAAGTTACCCTGGAAATTTGCCACTGTTAACTTTTGTCCATATATTTATAATCGCAACAATAAAGTAACCACGCATTAAGCATATGACAATCAAGCCCTTCTGTTATAGCCTTGTTAAAGAGGATGTTAAAGTGTCCATGTTACATGACATGTTTGTGTTATGTATCATGTTGCTTAGGATGGAGCATGAAGTCACTGTTTTGCATCACTCTATGTTAGTTACCAAAAAATTAAAAAAATACAATTGAGTTTTTCTTTATTTTCTTTTTCCAATTAAAAATTGTTTTACTTTGATTAATATGAGGTGTTTGGTTTTGATTTCAAAATGACGGTGGTTGTAGTGTATAAAATGAGGTATGGCAGCAAAGTATATCTAACGTTGTAAAGGTTAGTTGGTGGCAAACATAGAAGAAGGTTACTGCTTTTATACTGTCTTTTTTATTTTTTTATTTGGAGGTTGCCTTTTTATTTTCCTTTTTGTGATTTAAAGTTTATTCAATTTACACGTGGTGATGACCTGCTCTGCAGGTGGCAGCTTACTATTTTAACTCTAGAGAAAACTAACAAAAGGATTTGGTTGTCATGTGTAATCAAGTTTACTTTATTGTTAAATCAGAATAATGGAGATTGTAGTTATAGTAAATTTCAAGGATATGTGTAATTTTCCTAAAATTGTTTATGACATCTATAGACATGCACACCAAATATGAGTGAAATTAAAGATTTTCTTGTCTTTTGTTGAAAGGAAAATTTGGCAGATGGTTTCTTAATTGTTTTGACATGTGAGATGAATAAGAAAATCTTTTATGATTGCAGGAGTAATCGTCGGAAGTATGTTAATTTATACAAGACTAAATTAGAGTTTCTTCAACAAGACCAGGTAAACTACTCTCTCTATCTCTCAATTGGCTTGTCTTTGCACAAATGCACAGAGTGGTGGTTGTCAATTTGGGTTTTGGCCGTGGACATAGATGTATGGTTTGGTACTTCTTGGGGCATCCTTTCTCTCCCCCCCCACCCCCCCTCCCCTGTCTAATTTTTCTTCATTTTTGATGTCATTAGGCTCGTGTTAGGCTGTCCTTGAAGTTTATACATATATGTTATGTTCATTTGCAGTTAAAGAATTATAAAGGTCCTTGTACTTGGTCAAAATAGTCCCTTTTAGTTACATTGGGAGAAATTGAACCTATGTACTTTAATTTTGATGCAATCAAGGATTTGTTAACATTTTTATTGTTATGTTGATGTAGCATTGATGCGGCATCTGTGTGGCCATTTCATTTGACAGAATGATGACATGACTTATAAAAATATTGTATGGATATCTTTGAAAAAAAACAACGAAGACATAGACTATTTCTTTTATGACCTGGGGATGATGTGGATTAAAAAATAGTACTCCTGGCTTATGAGGCACTACCTCAATGTAAAATGAAAATTTTGAAGAAGAAAAGGATACGTGTGGTTTTAAAAAGCGAATAAAAATAAATAATGCAATGAACGATAATGAAACAACCATTGCCAGTGTGTTGCCATGTGGCTCTTTTGCTTTTTATTTTTTACCAAAAAATTTATTTAATTCCTATGGTATGCAACATCATCAAAAATATTATTTTTTAATGCCATATCATTTCCATGTTAGCAAAATGGTTTGACTGCATTATTCTTGAAGATTTAATTGTTAAAATAATGATTTGAACATTCTGTGTCATCAATTGGCCATCAGAAATGACCGCATGGATGCCATGTCAGCTATACGTCAGCATAATTAACAGCTAAAGGTTGAGATGTCGATGGTTTTCTTTGACTGCAATGAAAAGTTAGAGCACGAGGGTTCAATTTCTCAAAAATCAAAGTATGGGGACTAATTTCAATATTTTTACCAAGTACAAAGATTGTTAGGATACTTTAACATTTATTTGTTGTCGTTTGATTTCTCTATGTATTGCTGATGTAGGATGGAAAGAAGCTAATTGAGAGATTAAACTACTCAAGATTTTTTTATTTGTTATATTTTATGTATTAATTGTAATTTTTATATAGATTTAACATATTTTAGATTAGTTAAGCTAACTTAGAAAAAGATTAATTAAGCAATTTTATATTAATTAGTGTTTTACTTATTATTCCAATTATTATGGCATTAGGGTTTAGGGTTCACCCTATAAGTATATGTATTGTTTCAATTCCTAATAGTTTTAGATAATTAATTATTGAGATTTTGGAATATTTAGTGTTGAAGATTTTTTATCTCCTTCTAGGTTCTATCTGCTTTTCTCTCTATTCTTGTATCTCTATGTTTACTCTGCTCTGTATTTTCTTCTTAATTCCCCTCCTTGGTTTACATGATGTGTGATGGAGATATTGAGGGATTAAGCTACTTATGATTTTAGGTTGTTACCTTGTTATATTTTATAGCTAAATGTAATTTTTAGTTGGATATATTTAAATTACTTAGGCTGTTTTATTAACTGGTAGGTTGCTTGTTTTCCAAGTATTAAGGCATTAGGGTTAGATTTAGTATTTTGCAGTTCTATCAAGGTTTAGGGTTTAGTTTATAAGTACCTCTGTTAGTTCCATTTCTGTTTCCGGTAGCTTTGGATTTTAATTAGCTGAGATTTGGGAATATTATTGGAATCTTCCCTCTGCCTCTTGGTTCCATAGGTTTTTTCCTCTATTCTTCTCTCTTCCTTAATTTTTTTGATTTTTCCTTTGATCTTTACTTTCTCTTTATTTCTCCTCCTGGTACTGTATCAATTACTTTGGGTTCCTGAGTGTTATAAAGATTGATGACTAACCATCTTGCAATTCCTGTATATTTTAAGCATCAAAATGCTTGTTGCTTAAACATGTCTTTTAGAATCCATTGGTTTTCTCATTATTTGCTGCAAATTATGACAGAACAATGTCCCGTGTACTTTCTTTTCCAATTAGCTAGTTGTGACCTTATTTGTTATATTTTTGTTTTATCTTTCAACTTAAAGTTTTTAGTAGTTTGTTTCATTCATCTGGTCTTGCACATGGACTGCCTTTTAATGTCATGCAATGTAAGAGTTGCTCACTTGCTAACTTTTCCCTGGCATAAATATGTTTTCCAATTTGTTATCAGCCAATTGATGAATCTATCATTCGGGAATTGGAACAAATGGAGAAAGAATCTGATATTGATGATATTTTAAGTTATAGGTCTGCTGCGGAACATGAACTGCAGGTATGAATATTTCTGACGTGTTGATCTGAATTTACATCAGAATGCTTTTCATATTCTATAAGTTAGATCTCATGGTCATTTGTTTTTTTTTTTTGCTTATATTCACTCTGTTTGATATGTTGCTTATGACTTTAGATGGTTCTATGGTTTGTTTTGGGCCAAGGCATGTTTCTATGTCAGCTGACATTTTTTTCCCACTTTTTCAATATATATATATATATATATATTTGGTGTTTCTACAGGAAGTTTTATCAAAGCCTTCAACAGCCAATATCTCTGTCGAGAAGTCAAGACAAGATGGCCAGTCATCTGGCAAGTCTCGTGGATGGTTGAACTGGTTGTCCCGTGGTATGCTTGGTGCCGGAGGAACAGATGATTCTAGTCAGTTCTCTGGTGTTGTTTCTGATGAAGATGTACAGGTAGTTCTTGTCCAAGTTGTAGTTAGTTGAAAATGCTTTGTACAAGAAGACTTATAGCTTTCCCTTTTTACAGGATATATATGAGGCCACAAAGTTCTATCCTCCGGTTTTTTCTGCGGTGGATGCCGACACAAATGAAAAGATGTATACACGGGTAATCGAGTTCAGCATAGATGAAATTTCTGCAACATTATGGAGCATGTATGTTACTTACCTTTGATCCTTTTTTGGGTGAAAAATAATTGTTGATTTCACTTCGGCATGAAAAGCTTATCAATGATTATTTGTTTAACAGAATTGAGATTGCAATACATACATGTATTGCTTATGAAGTATGTCTTTAACAGTAAAATTGGAAAGCCTGTGATTTTGCTTATGAACTATGTCTGATTTTCTTGGATTTCAAACATATCTATCTATTCAAGAGCAATGAAAATGGAAACAGGTTTGGAGACAAATTTATAAGCATGTGTTGTATAAAACGTTTGAAAGTCAAGGTAACACATGATGATAATGCATACATGCAGATATAAAATAAACAGTAAAAAACAGCATATTTGGATGAAGTAATTTTAAGAGGGATTTCATTTTGTGGAAGGATTTTAAATGAAAGCAACTATCTCATTTGCGTACAAAGTATCAGAATTTCAAAAATAGTCAATATTTTAACCATGTATTTAGTGGTCCCATTTACCAAACTTGAAACAATGTTTTTATTTTACAGTCCTTTTTGTCTGGTATCCTTTTTTCTCTCTCTTGGAAATGATGATAATAAAAATCACATCATCATAACCGTCATCATTCCTATCTGTCATTTTTTTTCTCATTTCAATTGTCTCATTTTGTTCCTCATTTTTTATTGTTAATTCTTGGGAAATTTCTACAACAGTTTTATTAATAATTTAATGTAGTGATTTAATTTGTATGGGTTGGTGTTTGTGATTATGGGTAGAGATGGAAATTTCTATCTATAATTAGGGGTATTTTGGTAACTTTTTGGACAACTGCTAATTTCTCTTGTGAAATCCCATTGTTATTATTTGAACAATGCATTATTCTAATTGCTACAATTTGAGTTGCATCATTTTTTATTTGATATATTGCTTTGGAAATTGAGTTTAATTTTCTAATTCTTCATCTAAACAAAGTCCATGCCACAAAGGAAGTGGAAAAAAAGAGAAGCAAAGGGTGGTGCGACAATCATAGTGAATAAGATTGGGTTTGTAAAATGCTATTACATGCTTATAGAATAGCATCAAGGAACAAGAATCTTATACAAGAACAATGAAACTCAAGAAAACATATAAAGTTCATTTATATGAATTTGGTCGGAGTGCAATTAATGTTACTAAGTACAAGAGTGCAATTTCAAGTCTTGATTGTTGAAAGAGGCAACACTATAAAAAATTACGTGCATATGGGACTTTGTCTATATCATCCTTCCTAGGACTGTGCTTAGATAGGACCATGAGTGGGTGTGATGCAGGCGCCTATGAAAATTTATTTAGTATTTTACTTAGTTTAGGATTTTATTTTATTTATTTAGTTTGAGATTCTTTTTCCTATCTTTATTAGAATTTTAATACTTTAAGTCTTTATTTAGGATTAAAATTACTATTTGATTAAGATTTATCTTAACTATTATAAATAAATATCTTAGGTAGAAGATTATTATTATAATCTTTTGTTATTTTGAATATTTATTCAAGTAGGTTTTTTTGAAAACCCAATTATCTTTGTATTGTTCCAACACAATCAAACCTATTATAGTCCTAATTGTTGAGTTCTAATTGCCCTAAACCTTTCGGCTACATAAAGTGGTATCAGAGCAAACGATCTTACTATCCTATAAGGATTTGAGTTAGGAGATTATGGTTGGTCGAGCCAGAGGTCGAGGTAGAGGCAATCAGCCCCAACAAGCTGAGTTGGCAGAGATGCGGAGAATGATTGATGACTTGACCCGAGCTGTGCAAGCCTTGCAGCGTCAAGAACCAGTGGAAGTCCGAATGGAGAATCCGGAAGGTAACCACAACCCCCTTGAGATTCACGATCTCGAGGATGATGATGAATTTGAGAACGAGAACCCCTTTCATGAAGATTGACCCGCAAATCAAAAGGCAAGAGTTGGATTGGAGGATCGGTTATTACATGCTCTTGATTTAAATGGTGGAGGAATCAGGATCGAAGTAACTGATTTTCATGAAAAATTTCATGCGGAAGAATATTTGGATTGGGAAGCTAGTTTGGAAAATTATTTTGAATGGAAACCCATGGCAGAAAATCGGAAAGTGTTATTTGTAAAGTTGAAATTAAAGGGTACTGCACTTCAATGGTGGAAGAGAGTTGAAGAGCAATGTGCACGATAAGGTAAGCTTAAAATCAGCACTTGGGAGCACATGAAAAGCAAATTATGAAAGCAAATTTTACCTGCTGATTATACTATGGAATTATATGAAAAGTTTCATTGTTTGAAGCAAAATAACATGACCGTTGAGGAGTATACATCGGAATTCAATAACATATCAATTCGGGTTGGGTTAGCTGAGAGTAACGAACAAATTACTTCTCGTTATCTTGCTGGTTTAAATCATTCTATTAGAGACGAGATGGGAGTAGTTCGTTTATACAACATTGAAGATGCTCGTCAATATGCTCTATCAGCAGAAAAACAGGTTTTACGCTATGGTGCTAGAAAGCCCTTATATGGCACCATTGGCAAAATAATTCTGATGCAAGACGAGGTTATCCAACATCCCAACAAAATTATCAAGGGGCTGCCACAATCAATAAAACTAATAGAGGTGCAACCAATGTTGAAAAGAATGATAAAGGCAAGAGTATAATGCCTTATGGAGGACAAACCAGTTCTGGTTCTTCTACAAATAAAGGAGGCAGCAATTCCCATATTCGATGTTTTACTTGTGGGGAAAAGGGGCACACTTCTTTTGCTTGCCCACAATGAAGGGTGAACTTAGCAGAATTAGGGGAAGAGTTAGAGCCTGTTTATGATGAGTATGAGGAGGAGGTAGAGGAAATCGATGTTTATCCTGCACAAGGTGAGTCATTAGTGGTACAAAGAGTAATGATAACAACAGTAAATGAGGAAGCAGAAGATTGGAAGAGGTGAAATATTTTTCGCACACGAGTTGTTTGTGAAGGTAAAGTGTGATCTTGTCATTGATGGAGGAAGTATGATAAATATTATTTCAAAAGAGGCAGTGAACAAATTAAAGCTTCCTACAAACAAACATCTTTATCCTTATAAGATTGGGTGGCTAAAGAAGGGACACGAAGTACTAGTAACTACTCAATGTTTGGTGAAATTTACTATGAGAGATAACTTGGATGATGAGGCCCTATGTGATGTTGTGCCAATGGATGTTGGTCATATTCTTGTGGGTAGACCTTGGTTGTATGATCACGATATGGTTCATAAGACGAAACCAAATACCTATTCTTTCTACAAGGATAACAAGAGGTACACTTTATATCCTTATAAAGAAGAGACTAAGAAATCAGCAAACAACAAGATCAGCAAGATCACTGGGTATTTATCTGCTGAAAATTTTGAAGCTGAAGGTAGTGAGATGGGTATTATGTATGCTTTGGTAACTAAGCATTTAAAAAGTGATCAGATGAGTAAATCTCCTCAATATCCAACAGAAATTCAGCAGTTATTGAAGGAGTTTGGAGAATTGTTCAATGAGGATTTGCCGAAAAGTCTACCACCTTTACGAAGCATCCAACATGCAATTGATTTGGTACCAGGAGCAGCATTACCAAATCTGCCAGCATATAGAATGCCACCTATGCAGCGAGCTGAGGTACAAAGACAGGTTGAGGAGTTGTTGGAGAAAGGTCTAGTGCGTGAAAGTAAAAGTCCTTGTGCTTGCCCAGCTTTGTTAGCTCCTAAGAAAGATGGTTCATGGAGGATGTGTGTGGACAGCCGTGCCATAAATAAAATTACAATCAAGTATCGTTTTCCCATTCCTCGATTAGATGAGATGCTTGATCAATTAGTTGGTTCAAGAGTGTTTTCAAAGATCGATTTGAAGAACGGATACCATCAAATTAGAATGAGGGATGGAGATGAATGGAAAACAGCTTTCAAAACTCCGGATGGATTATTTGAATGGTTGGTGATGCCATTTGGCCTTTCTAATGCACCAAGCACATTCATGAGAGTCATGGCAGAGGTACTCAAGTCCTTCTTGAATTCATTTGTGGTGGTTTACTTTGATGATATTTTGATCTATAGCCACACTAAGGAAAAGCACTTAAAACATTTATGACAAGTTTTAGAAGTACTTCAAAAGGAGCAGCTTTATATAAACTTGAAAAAGTGCAGTTTTATGCAACCAGAAGTGGTATTTCTTGGTTTCATTGTGTCTGCAGAGGGTTTGAAACCAGATCCAGAGAAGATTCGTGCAATTTCAGAGTGGCCAGCACCTACATCTATCAAAGAAGTAAGGAGTTTTCATGGTTTGGCATCTTTTTTTAGGAGATTCATTCAAAATTTTAGTTCTATTATGGGTCCTATAACAGAATCTTTGAAGAAAGATGGATTTGAATGGTCACATTCTGCACAAAAAACCTTTAAAAGAGTGAAAGCTTTGATGACTGAAGCCCCAGTTCTCGCACTACCAGATTTTGAGAAGTTATTTGTTGTTGAGTGTGATGCTTCACATGTAGGAATTGGAGCAGTTCTTAGTCAAGATGGAAGGTCTATAGAGTTTTTTAGTGAAAAGTTGACAGACTCTAGACGACGTTATTCAACTTATGACTTAGAGTTTTATGCTTTGGTAAGGGCCATTCGTCATTGACAGCACTACTTGGCTTATCGTGAGTTTGCTGTTTATTCTGACCATCAAGCTTTAAGGTATTTGCATTCGCAGAAAAAGCTTAGTAATCAACATGCTAAGTGGAGTTCTTTTCTGAATGAATTTAATTTCTCTTTAAAATATAAATCTGGGCAGTCTAATACTGTGGCTGATGCTTTGAGTAGGCGATGTAAAATGTTATCAGTTATGAGCACTCAAGTCACAGGATTTGAAGAACTTAAAAATCAGTATAGTTCTGATTCTTATTTCAGCAAGATAATAGATGATTTGCAGGGTTCATTACAAGCTGGAAATTTACCTTATAGGTTGCACGAAGATTATTTATTCAAAGGTAACCAGTTGTGCATTCCAGAAGGATCTTTAAGGGAGCAAATCATTGGAGAACTTCATGGGAATGGTTTAGGAGGACATTTTGGCAGAGACAAGACTTTGGCAATGGTGGCTGATCGTTATTATTGGCCAAAAATGCTCCGAGATGTGGAGAGGTTGGTGCAAAGATGTTCAGCTTGTTTATTTGGTAAAGGCAGTGCTCAAAACACTGGTTAATATGTTCCTTTACCTGAGCCAGATGCACCTTGGATTCATTTGAGTATGGATTTTGTTTTGGGACTTCCAAAGACAGCAAAAGGATTTGATTCTATCTTTGTGGTGGTGGATCGGTTTTCAAAAATGGCACATTTTATTCCGTGTTTTAGGACTTCTGATGCAACTCATATTGCTGAATTATTCTTTCGTGAGATTGTAAGATTACATGGAATTCCAACTTCCATTGTTTCTGATAGAGATGTGAAGTTTATGGGACATTTTTGGAGAACTTTGTGGAGGAAATTTGGGACAGAGTTGAAGTATTCTAGTACTTGCCATCCGCAAACAGATGGTCAAACAGAAGTTGTGAATCGAAGTTTGGGTAATATGTTAAGATGTCTTATTCAAAATAACCCAAAGACTTGGGATTTAGTCATACCCCAAGCTGAATTTGCTTACAACAATTCTGTCAATCGAAGNAAAAAAACCCAAAGACTTGGGATTTAGTCATACCCCAAGCTGAATTTGCCTACAACAATTCTGTCAATTGAAGCACAAAGAAGACACCATTTGAGGATGCGTATGGATTAAAACCTCAGCATGTGCTTGATTTGGTGCCATTACCACAAGAAGCTAGAGTGAGTAATGAAGGAGAGTTATTTGCTTATAATATTCGGAAAATTCATGAAGAGGTAAAGGCTGCTTTAAAGGCCAGCAATGCAGAATATTCTTTTACAGCAAATCAACATCATCGCAAGCAGGAATTTGAGGAAGGTGATCAAGTACCTGTGCACTTGAGGCAAGAAAGATTTCCTAAAGGTACTTATCACAAACTCAAGTTTAGAAAGTTTGGACCTTGTAAGGTGCTAAAGAAAAGCAGTTCAAATGCCTATTTAATTGAGTTACCACCTGAGTTACAAATCAGTCCTATTTTCAATGTTTTGGACTTGTATCCATTTGATGGATGTGATGGAACTGCATCTAACATAGACGCTCAAATTCAGCACCTTCCAATTGATAAGGTTGAAGTTATTGAGGATGTGCTAGATGTAAAAGAGGTTCGATCTAGACGAGGGAACCCGTATAGACGATTTTTAGTGAAATGGCTTGGTAAACCTGCTAATGAAAGCACTTGGATTGCAGAAGAAGAATTGAAACGAGTGGATCCCGACATCTATGAGGAGTATGTCAAGGCCTACTTGTCGGAGTCGAGTCTTTTTTGACCCGAGGGGACTGATGCAGGCGCATATGAAAATTTATTTAGTATTTTAGTTAGTTTAGGATTTTTTTTTATTTTAGTTTGAGATTCTTTTTTCTATCTTTATTAGAATTTTAGTACTTTAAGTCTTTATTTAGGATTAGAATTACTATTTGATTAGGATTTATCTTAATTATTATAAATAAGTATCTTAGGTAGAAGATTATCATTATCATCTTTTGTTATTTTGAATATTTATTCAAGAGGTTTTTTTGAAAATCCAATTATCTTTTTATTGTTCCAATACAATCAACCCTATTCTAGCCATAATTGTTGAGTTCTAATTGCCCTAAATCTTTCGGCTACATCAGGGTGATAACCCTCTTTACCTACAGTGTTTTGGTGATTTTCTCCTTGAAAGGAAACTTTAATGTCTAAACTACCTAATCAGAGCAGCTCACTAGAATTGTTGGAAACAATGTGCCTATTTTCAGCCATCAAAAAATTGCTATAACCCCTAACATTCCCATATGTTTTCACCTATATTAGTAAATTGCTTCTTTCTTCTTTTGACATTGCATTACATGTAGTTTACATCATCCACTAATCATTGAATTAAGTAGTGGTGTTGTGCATGATTTTGAATTAATATCATTATTATTTTGTTGTGGTCCCTGTATAGTTAAATTGTCATTATATTTTCTTTTTTTTTTATTTTGTAGGAACTTCTGTCAGGAAATTGCTAAGTTGAATCTTCATGAGGCAGTTATCAAGTGCAACCTACAGGAAGAATTGGGAACTGTGATTGCTTTTGTTAAGTCAGGAGAGATGGGTAATGCAAGCAATAAGAACGTGATTCGATTAATGGTAGGGGTTTCTATTGTTGCATGCCTTGATGACTTATTCCATATCAATTGGACAATATGATATGGTTGTGATCTATTGTTTAGGTGTTTTTTCCTAAGCTGGCCTTGCACACCAGTTCAGCTCTTCTCATAAATTGCTAGATTGTAATGATGTCTGTTTTAGTTAAAAAGAAACCCCTGGGTGTGTGGATAGGTTAATGCCTATCATATAAATAGTAAGAAGCCAATTTGTGCGGTTAGAAAAGGTGCTAAATGATTTGTTATGTCATAGTAACTGTGCAAATTGTTAGCAAAGCTTCTCTAAGTTTGCTGGCTCTTGCTAAGAATATATGTAACCTTGAAGTGGCTGCTTTTATGTCATGTCATGAACTGGCACTAAAATTTTATATGTCAATGTGTAATTTAGACGTTTCATGACATTCTGATCACAAACTATCAACTTGTATAACCCCCTTCTCCCTCCTTACCCAGAAAAGAAAAAAAATCTTAACTTCCTGAACTCAAATATGTTCCTCCATCAAGACATCTGAATGTTTTTTTTTGTCTCGAAAGCACTTGTTAAGAGAAAACATTTGAAATCACATCATTACTGAGGTGCATCAGAGAAAACTCATCTAAGTTATAAAAATAGTGTGAAGGGGACCCAACATCTTATAATTTTGTATTTCAGATGCTTGAAGGGTGATTCTGTTCAATGATGACAATATTGTAGTAATTCATCTGCATCTAGCTAGTTCTTCTACTTAATTCTTCGTTTGTATGTTTACAGTCCTGTATGGAGAAAAATGCTGGGGAAGATCTGCCTTTGTACAGAGTTCAAGTAGACTTGTCCCCTAAGGAAGATGTGGAATTGTCAGTGAATGTAATTTTATGCCCCTTCGTTTTGGTGCTATATATAGAACTTTTTCTACTTGATAGTATAATCTGTGTTTAAGGAACTTTTCTTATGCTATTGTTTTATTTACAAGTGTTATTATTATGACTTCCATACTCAGGTCATGCTTCAGTCACTTGAGGTTGCTTATGAAACAACATTTTTTCGGGATGTCACAGAATTTTTCACTGTTGTCAAATCCTTTGAATTTCAGCATGAAAGGGTAAGAAGTAATTATATTAAGCATGCCCTCTCCCTATTTGGTCAGTCACAAACTTCTGCATGGGCATATTAAGTTTGCATCTTTCCTATTCAAATGCTCAAAATTCCTGCATGTGTCTGGTGCAATTATTGCTGGTTTTTGTCATTATATTGTCAGCTGTATTATTTAAGGTACATCTCCTTTGTTTATTTTTTGGTTTGGTTAAGTTATGATGATCCTTAGGTACTTCTAGCTTGTCTAGATTTCTAATCTCATGGTTAAGTTATGAGCTTTTTGCTCGTGTGAAAGAGCAGGTCTAAGAGTTTGATATCAATTAAGTCATTTAATGTGTTTACTAAAACTGATAATTCTGGGAAGTGTAATGCATTTCAAATGCTCTTACTTTTAGATTGTGTTCTAATTTTACAGATTCACAGTCGGTTGAGTACACATTAAGAAATGTTTGCAATTTTATATTAAATTAAAATAACATATCTGGGCCTTCTGTTATCACTTTTTGGTGTATATTAGCAATCTATTGTGGTTCTAGTCCTTTCATATGTTAGAAGTAGGATACATATTTGTGTATGTAAGAAGCATACTTCTATAGTATGTTGAAAGTTAGACTTTTAAGTTGGCTCTTCCTTGCACTGCTGCCTGCTGGGAATGATAAACCAAAATTCAGCAAGAGCCCCTTCTCCTTCCCCTCTGAACTTGTTTCCTGTTTCATCAGGCCATAACTTTAGTAGACACAAGCAATAAGGTCTGCATGTTAAGGCAGGCAAATTATTTATTTTTGTTTTATGTGATAATAGGTTTTCGAATGAAATAAAGAAAATAATATTAATAAATAATAATCAATAGGTGATTTTCAAAAAAAAAAAAAAAGGTCAATTGATTGATTTAATTAAATATTTCACTTATATTGTTTCTGGCATTTTTTCAATGTTGAAAGGTGTAACGCATGAAGTTGTTGTTTAGGTTGTCTTTTTACTTTACAAATGACTATATTCCTTCAGTAGTTCTTCAACTATAGAATGATAAAAATAACTTCATTTTATGTCTTTCTATTTGAAAGTTGTGAGGATATGGGTTGCAAATCAGTAATGATAAGTTTTTAACCTAGTGCAGGTCTTGTCATCACTGAATGGGATTGAAGATGTTAAGTCGCGATTGTTAGCAAAAGCTGAGTAAGTCTTTTTGCTACTGGATATATTAGTTAATGTCTGAAAATGTTAGTAGTATTCAAATATTACATTTTATACATGCATGCAATTTTACATGTTTATCTATATTTTGCAGATACATCCTATCAGCTCATAAGAAGGTGACATGGAATGTTAGTATCACCAACATTATGATAAATATTCCCTTGAGAAATGCGGTTTCAGAAGAGTTTAACATGGTAATCGCATTGTTTAATGTGTTTATTTGGACATGAACATCGTTATTCTTGCATATTAATGTCCAACTCCTGTTATATTTTAATCTCTCTTATATCAATTGGGTTTGCTAGGTTTTTGATTTGGGATCTCTTCTTTTCGCATCTAAACCTGAGCTAGGCTCTCATGGTTCTAGTATTGAAGGGCAATCATTTTTCCAGAAGAACTCACTTGATTTTGCCTTCTCCTCTGATTGGTTAACAAGTTTTCAGCTTCAACATCTTTATAATTACTTTGAGACCAAACTAGTTGATTTTGAGGTCAGGTATCGTGTTTTGTTGGATATTGTTTTCTTCATTATCGTTATTGTATTTCTGATAATAGCGATTTATATAAGCAGGTGAAGCTGGTGGAGCCTAATTATCTCCAAACAATCTCAATTGTGAAAAAGTTTTGTGCTTGTATTACCTTGGCATCTTGCATTATTCCAAATGAATCAAGACTGAAACAATTGGAGGTAATTAGATCAAATCTTGTAGATCTATATATTAGTTTTTGCTAAAACATTGTACTTCGATTTTAACTGATTAGAAATACTGAAAGGTAAGCTTGTGTTAAGTTTTTTTTCTTTGTTGCATTTCTGTTCATTGTGTTTAACCGATTAGAAATACTGACAGGTAAGCATGTTTTCTATGGTTTTCTTTATTTTTTGGTTTTTCCTTGTTGCACTTCTTTTTATTCCTTGTTTTGTGTATTCTTGGAAATATACTCTGGTGCTCCTCTCCATCTACAGTCCTTTCTCTTTCCCTCTTCAATCCCAAATTTTTTCTTTCATATATATAAATCAGAATTCTGATTTTAGGTTACAATGCCTACCTTCAAGTAGGTAATCTATATTGTTAACTTACCATTTGGGTTTCAGAAGAAATTTTTGGGTATTTCTTGAGCTTGAAGTCCTTTTTTGCTGCAATAAAGATTAACCTGTTATGTCATTATCATACTTTGATTGAGGATTGTAGTGCCCTTATCGTGTCTATGTATTCCTCATGTGTGGCAACATTTAAAGAGAGGAAAATATTACTCCCATACCCCCATGGGGCCTCTAAGTGGCATGGAAACACATACAGACTCTGAGACAAATGTCCACAATATTCTTTGGTTTAAAGTCCCCTTTCTTTCTTTATAGATACGTTTCTTTACCCTCTGTGTCATTCTCATGTAGCGGCATTAAAAGAAAAGTAATGAGAACGAATATCCCATGCCTCCCTTTGGGTTTCAATTTTAAAGCAGCATGGGAATATATGTAAACTTGCATTTAAAAATTCACAATGTTTACTTTTCTTGTGCTCTGAAGTCCGTTTTTCGATTTAGATGAACCTTTTTTACTATCATCTGAATTTAGTTGAGGATTGTAGGTCCCCCTTTTGTCTCTCTGTAGTTGTATCATGTGGTGAAGTGAAAAGAAAAAAGGAGAAAGAACGTCCTATTCGAATTATCATAATTGTTAAGTTTATTCTACATAATAGTTGAATACATATGTGTTTTTGAGGAAGGTGCTTCGTTCATCTTAAAAAACATGTAAAGCAATACCTCTGCATACATCATCATATACTCCAAATCATGTTCCTCATGAATATCTCTAAAACTCTAAGCTCCCTGCAGTTCTATATTATTTTCGCCCACATTGCCCATAACTCTTTGAACGGTTTCTCTAATAACTACATTTTCAGCGGATTTTCTCTGAATTGTACTGGAGATGCAAAGGACCATGTGACTTAGATATTACCAGATTTTATGGGTTGTGTACTTCTTGTTTTGGTTGTTTCTCCCTCGCTTTTTTTTTTTTTTGAATTGTGCAATTTTCAGTTACTTGAGGATTTAAGCTTTGTATATGCAAATATTCTGAACCCAGGACTGTTTAAGTTGCTGGTCTAGTTAGTTGGATCTGTATGTGTAAATTATGATATGTATTTATAGGGTTTTCCTTCTGAGCAGTCCTTTGAATTGCAGGTATATGTTGCTGTATCATCGCTTGATGCTAACTTTTCTCTATCAATATATGAGTCAGTCATTGCACTGGTAGTGCTTCTTAATATACAATGGTCAAGATCTGAACCTGCCATGCTGGAAAACCCAAATTCACTTAATACCGTATCAAGTCACCCGGGAGCTCCTCTTTTTGGTTTCAGTGTAACTGCAAACATCAAATCAGCCAATTTTCTTGTTGATCTTGCAAATGATGGAGAAAATAGCTCTTTCATCACGCTTGCTCTAAAAAATCTAGATGTGTGGTATGTTGGTTGCTGTTAATTTTCTTCTTAAACATGCAGTTGTGCTTTTCTCTCACCTGCTTGTGGATATAACTTTAGCCACAGGTGCTTTGCAAATTGCTTGCATGTCTGATATCAAATTCTTTCTAAAAAGTTTGTCATTATATGAATTAGCTATGAAATTCACTTTCAAATTTTTTTACTGAATGCTAGGTAGGTACATATGCTTTTTTCTGGAAATTAAATTTCTTATAATTGCAGGTATTCTCTTATCGACTATGAGAGGTGCTGGATCTGTTTGAAAGCAGTGGAGGTTACTGCACATACATTGAGTGGTGAAAACAATAACCATGTTTTATGCTCGCTTGGGGATGTATCTGCCTTAAATACTGCAAATCAGTATGATATGGCCATTAAACTTGGTGATGCAAGTAATAACCTTTGTGAAAAGAATAAATCTACTGAGGCTTGTTTTCTTTTACACTATGAAGCTCATGGGAACATAGATTTCATAAATCACAAGTTCACAGTATACTTGAATAATGCTGACCTCCATTGCTACCCGTATATTTTTGGATTGTTGGTTGGGTTTTATGATAGAATATGTTCATCAAGCCCATTTAATGCTGCTGAGAACTCTTTGGGCCCCACTTTTGATGCTCAAAGTACAAAAAAGATGCCAGGTTTTCAGTTCCAAAGGTTTGGTTTCTCAAACTTCTCTGAAATAGGAACATCTGATTATGCGAGCATATCGTTGGATTGTTTTCCATTTGTTACAATACATAATTCAGGTTCCCTTGGTAGCCCTGATAGTTCACTTCGTTATTCCATTCCCGACTGGAGGAAGTTATTTAATTTAAGAGATAAAAAATTAAGAAGCCCAAATTGCAATTTGAAGAAGGGGTCTAACCCTTTTCATCCCTCACCACTAAAATCCAAAATGGATATGGTTGCATTTCCTGTGTCAGGGAGTTCTACTGATGCAAATTTATATGCTATTGACATCAATCTTTCAGGAGTTAAACTTCATTTCCATGATTCCTCTTGTATTGTTGGAACAATCACATTGCCAACCTCTAAATCTTCCATTAACATTTTTGATGATTGTATGGATCTGGTTTCTTCCTCTGAAGGAGTGATTCTCACATCATCATGGTGGACCAATAATTTACATGAATTTTTGTGGGGTCCTTCATTACCAAATCTTTCTCCAATCTTAAATATACGTGTGAGGAAAGGGAGTTTTGGATCGCTAAGTTCGCCGCTTGAAGTTAGCTTTGGAATTCAGCATGCATGTTGTATTTTACCATTCCAATACTTGGCCATCATAATTGGTTACTTTTCACTGCCTGATTGGAGTTCAAAATCTAGTATGCAGCCTGTAAGCAAAAATATTGAGTCCATGGATAGCCAAAGTGAGAATGCTATCATTTATAAGTTTGAGGTTCTGGAATCCACTTTGATTTTGCCTGTAGAAAGTGACGACCATCAGTTCCTGAAGACAGAAATTCAGCAGCTATATGGTAGTTTCATTGATGAGTGTGCTTTAAGTGATGTATTGAAGGACATTCCACCTGAATATGTGGTTCCAGAAAATAAAGTTGCAAGAACAAATCATTGTCTAAATATTTTTGGACGAGATTTGTCTCTATCATTGTTGTTGTTTGAGGATGATCACATAACATTTATCCCAGGCAATAAACCGAGAAATTTCTCTTTGATAACACCATTTAGTGCTGATGTTTGGATCAGAATACCTAGTGAAACAGAATCCTTTTCTGCAAGATCTTCTGATTCCACATGTATCATGGCAAGGATTGGCATTTGTCAAGTTTTTGTTGATGGTAAGATCAATTAATCTCTATAGTTAAATTTCAATATGGAATAGTACTCTTCATTTTTTGTATTATTATTATTATCATTATTTTGTTCTATTGGTGTCGCTTGATGCATCTGTTGTTGTTCTTTTGGACAGATTTTTACTTCATTGGTGGATTTGAAGCATTATTGGAAATCATAGACCTGTTTTCCTTTGTTCAGGATGAGTCAAAAAGTTACATGTCTGATGTTTTACAGTTTCTACAGTCAAAGAGGTTGCGAAAGGAAAAAAGGGCAGTTTCACTTCTAGATTCTGCCATGACCTTTACTGAAGTCAGATGTTATGTTGAATCACTCTTGATACAATTGAATCGCTTGGGAAAAGACCTCATTTTACTGGAACCAATCGCTAAAGCTGAAATGAACTTTATTTGCTCCATGTCGCTGATAAATGAGACACCTAGAAGCTTGGATTTAAGTTTTTTCTCTTTAGCATTATCTTCATTGCTAAATTCGGTTATACTTGCACATTGCACTAATACTTGCTCAACCTCATTAGTTCTTGATCTTTCTCTCTCAAAATCTGATCAATGTCAAAGTGAATTCCGTATTGGTCTTCCTTCTCTTGATATCTGGCTGCATTGTTCAGAATGGACCGAGGTCCTTGACTTGTATAATTCCTACGGGCGAAGAGTTGTCAAAACTGCAAAGTTGGATTCTTCATCAGGGAGTTTAGCTGTGAATACAATTTGTCCAGTTCAAAATGTATCAGAATCTGTTCCTCAAATTTCTGTTAAAAAGTCAGGTGCCTCAACTTATAGTGCGGCACTGAGCATGATGCAGGAAACAGTTGTTATTGTGAGGTCAGAAGATATTGGCATTACATTTCATCTTCCAATACATGTCACTAAAGAAGCATGTACTGAATTGGTGTTCAATGAAGAAGGGCCACAGAAAGTTCCATCTACTGGTATTGAAGGGAAGCATTGTAAACTTTTGACATTTACGATGCACAGCAAAAACAGTGAACTAATTATTTCTGGTAAAAATGCAAAGTTAAAGTGCATTTTGGACAAAACCGGTGGTACTGTGGGGTTTCAAGGCAATGAAAATGTCAATTCTTGGCCTCTCTTCCAGATATTTCAAGTTAGTGTGGAGACTGAGATATGCAATATTCAGGAAAAGCCAGTGCATTTCAATCTGGGGGTTCAATGTGAACGGCTAGACGTATGGCTTTCGCATCAAACATTCTTTTTCTTGCATGATGTAAGGTTTGATGTTCCTGGATCAAGATCTTCTCGGTATAACTTTGGAAGTATGGAATTTAAGATCCAGCTAAGGAAGGGTTCTCTTCTGCTATCTGATGGAAGGGTATCTTTATTATTTTTTATCTGTTTGGCCTTTAAATTTTTATCTAGAACTTCAGAAGAGTGAATTAGTGTTATTGTTTGTGCTTTCCTCATTGTTGCAGTTTGCTTTTGTTTGAAAAAAGTTTCTGATGATGCAGTAATTAATGCTTTTGCTTGCCATCATCTTCTATACGACACAATTAAGCACTTGCCTTGACTCTGTCAGTAACTTTGCCTTTATTGTATGGAGTTTGCATGATGTGTTAGATGTGAAGATTAGCTGGTGTGGAAAAAGTGAAGATCATAATGTTCAAATTTCAGAGGATTAGAGAGAGGCATGAAATGCTTTTTACAAATGACATGTTATAAGAGATAATTAGGTTGTTTGGCTTTTTACAATTTGTAGCTGTCAAGATAGATTATGGATTTCCACTAGGCAGTTATCTCCATGTGCTTTATTTGCTTTTCTGTTTAACTAAAACTTTTATGTGCCATATATCACAAAAAAGAAAAATAAGAAGAGGAAAAAAATCATTTTATGTGCTTGAGTTGGCTATTAGTCATACCACTTCATTTATATCTTCTGTCCTTCTCTTTAATATATTATATATATATTTTGGTTTTTTGCAGTGGAGTTGTAGTGGACCTCTTTTAGAAATTCTTCTCAGTAACTTCCTGTTATGTGCTAATATGACTCAAAACAGCATGGAGAGTGCAGTTGCATGTGATCTTCAAGTGAATTACAATAACATTCAGAAGGTATATTTGGCACGCAATTTGCATTACTGTTGTATTCTTTAACTTTAGCATGACTTAGATGCTAATTTTCTGCTTGCATTTGTTGTAGGTCTTCTGGGAGCCTTTTCTTGAGCCTTGGAAGTTTGAGATGGAGATAATTAGGAAAAAAGAGCTGAATGCTCTGCTAGACAACTCTATTATTACTGATGTCCATCTCCTATCGACAGGACAGCTTAACTTCAACTTTACAGAATCCCTAATTGAGGTACATGGAGATCTTGTTTCCATTTTATGTTTTCATACTTGCTGGATCACCTTTCTGCTACACATTTGATAGGTTACTTACATGATTTAGGATGAGATAGGAAAATATAGGGGAAGAAAGGAAGAGAAAGAGGGTGAAAGCTGATGATAGAGGGGGATATCATAGGGAAAAGGGGAAGGAGCAGGGGGATTAGAAGTGGAGAAACTGAGATAAAATAGAGAGTTAGGATATAAGAGAGAATATGTGATTGCAACTATAATCCATTCATCATCAATATTGGTTACTGAAACTGAAATACATTAGTGATTAGACTACTTCCTGATCCAAACTCTTGGTAAACTAGAAAGACTTAATGATGTAGGTAATCTAAAACAGCCTAAAGTATATGTAAAATACAACTGCTCCCATAAATATAATGAAATCGGTAAAAATTAACACCTAAAATAATTTAGTCCTTCAATTACCACATCATGTCCTGCATCATTTGGACATCAAATGGAAATTGAAAGCTCCAATTGTCTTTTGCATATCACTGGAGGGTGTGAATTGTCATTCTTAAAATCACGTAAAAGAGGTATTCTTGCTAAGCATTGTAAATAATTGAATTATTGTCAAAGAGAATATGTAAACTGATAGTTGCCATAGATATCTTTCATCTTGGTATTTTTACTGCTGTTGACGGTTGTGCACCATGGTCCAATTTATAAAGATCTTTTTAATCGGGCTTTTTTTTTTTTGAAAGTTAATCTTTTTAATCAGTTGTATAATGATCTGGGTCGCATAAGATTAAAATATCTTTTTTGATCAAGGTGCAGTGTCTTTCTTAAGATATTATTACCAGACAAATGTCATTGTCTATTTCATTGTGTGTAGATCTTAGCTATTAATTTATAATGTCAATGCTTACTTCTTTACAAAAACATTTATAGACTGTTTTCAGGACAATTGAAATGCTTAAGGATGCCTGGGGGTTTGTGGAACAAGATTTTTCTGAAAAGCAAAGATATCTAAATCCTCAGCTCACTGAAAATGTATCTGGAGGAAGATATGCTCCCTATATACTTCAAAATCTGACTTCTTCGCCTCTAGTATATCGGGTTTATCAAGGACTGGCTGATTCTGATCAGTTTGATGTCTCAAAAGAAAAGGATGGAAAAATTGTGCAGCCTGGTGCTGCTGTTCCAATTTATCTTAATGACACTCCAGTGGAACAACTTTTTGGTTATCGGCCTACTTGTTCTTCTGACAATCTCACTGAGAGGCAATCAAATGGGGTGGCTCATCATTTAATGACTATTCAGCTCGATGGCATGTCTGTGCCTTCTGCTTCTGTTTCAATGGATCTTGTTGGACTTACATATTTTGAAGTTGATTTTTCAAATACTTCACAGTACAACGTAAACACGAAAGAAAATGGTGTAGTTGATGCCAAGAATGGTTTTGTTGTCCCTGTTGTGTTTGATGTTTCAATGCTGCGATATAGCAAGCTAATACGATTGTACTCAACGGTATGTATATGAGCAAATAGAATCATCAATTTTTCAATTTTCAGTTATTTGTTGGTTTCTCCTAATGCCTTTTAATTTCAGGTGATAATTCTAAATGCCACTTCAATGCCATTGGAACTACGGTTTGATATTCCATTTGGTATATCACCAAAGGTGTGGACAAAGCTATTGTTTGAATCCTATAAATCATTTTTTATGTATTCCCCTCTTTATCTTTTCATTAAGTATGTCCTTGTATTGGTTATTGCAGATACTAGACCCAGTGTATCCTGGTCAAGAGTTCCCACTGCCCCTCCATTTGGCTGAAGCCGGTCGCATGCGGTGGCGTCCACTTGGAAATTCTTACCTGTGGAGTGAAGCACACAATGTCTCTGATCTTCTCTCCTCAGAAAGCAAAATTGGATTTCTCAGGTCTTTTGTATGTTATCCATCTCATCCAAGCAGTGACCCATTTCGCTGTTGCTTATCACTTCAGCACATTAGCTTACCTGCAGCTGACAGACTAAAGAAGAGCCCAGTGAGTCATGTTGATCATACTCTAAACCAGTCAATTCAAAGTTGCAGTAAAATGCTAAATGGTCAGGGCAAGTCAAAAAATCGATTTATTCATCAAATGACTCTAAGCACTCCGTTAGTCATTAACAACTATCTTCCTGAGGCAATATCATTGACAATTGAAAGTGGTGGAATTACTCGTACTACTTTGCTTTCAAAGGTTAGTATTTCATTGTTCCACCATGTCTTAAGGTGGATAGATGTAGTTTTGTGCATTTTTTTGTCTTATTAGTATACGATGCTATGAAGTAATTTGAAAACATATGCCTGTCTTTTCAGGTAGTCACTTTCTTTCATCATGTTGATCTTTCACATGACTTGTTACTGGAGTTCAGTATGCATGGATATAGACCTTCAGTCATTAAGTTTCCTCGTACAGAAACATTCAGTAGCACTGCTAAGTTCAGTGGGACGAAGTTCTGTCAGTCTGAAACCATGACCTTTGATCCTGATATGTGTAATGGTAATTAATGTCTGTTGTTGATTTTCTACATAATTATATCCTTTTAACTAATTTTTTTGATAGTGTCTCTGTTGCTTTTTTGTTCAAGGCGCAATTTATGTAACTGTGGAAAAGATGATGGATGCTTTCTCTGGTGCTCGAGAACTTTTCATCTATGTTCCCTTTCTGTTATATAACTGCACAGCATTCCCACTTATTATTTCAGAGTTCACCAATGAAATGGATGGAACTGTCTGTACTTTACCTTCCTGCTACAATCAAGTTGATGACGAACTGTTTCAAGGCAGAAGAGATGGTCTCAGCCTTTTATTGTCTGACCAACATTCATATGTTGGGGCTCCACAAATTGACAATTTGGGCTGTTCATTGTTGAAAGATCACATTGTTTCAACTAGAAAAACCGTTGATCCACTGTTTGGAAGATTTTTAAAAAATCCCTTGATTTCATTTTCTCAGAAGCAAACTGACCAACATGATTTGGTGGACCAGAAAACTTCTTCAAATATTCTGAAGAATCAATTGTGTTCAAGCACTCAGTCATTGTCAGGGAATAATGACTATGTGGAGAAAGAGTGTGGAATGGTTAAGGCATGCATATTTTCTCCTCATAATATTTCTGCTGCAAGTGAAATTGTCGTTTGCATAGGTAATTGTCATCATGGACATATTTCAGAAAATATACCTAATTCTCCATGGTCAGGGCCCTTTCCTCTTGTTCCACCAAGTGGTTCAACGACTGTTCTTGTTCGACAGCCATCATCAAATGCAACGTTTATATTATCTGTCACATCTAGTGCTATTGCTGGACCATTTGCTGGGAGGACACGGGCCATTACTTTTCAGCCGAGGTAATGATTTGATAAGAATGCAAAAAGAAGTGCTGTCCCCAGTCATATTACTATTATTTTTTCAACGCACTCTATATTTATATCTTTGTTACAATTGTTTGCTTGTGCAGATATGTCATCAGTAATGCATGCAGCAAGGACATTTATTATAAGCAGAAGGGAACTGATATTGTCTATCATTTGGGTGTGGGGCAACATTCACAGCTTCACTGGACAGATACAACAAGGTACTTTGCCATTTTTGTGTTGAATGGTGTTATTCTACATCAATTAAGCTTGAGTCTGCTGTGGCTTTATATTCAAGTATGGCCTCTATATCTATTGCAAATTGGTTTTTAGGTTGGTTTCCATCCTAAAATTTACCTTGATATCGGAGCAGGCTTTGCCTCCACCCCCTTTTGTTGGGCCCCTTGTTGATAGGCTTTTTATGCCTAAATGTGATTTCCAAGCCACATGATAGGCCTGTTAAGTATGTCACACTATATGTACTGTCCCTACATGTGAAGAGGATGTTAAAGTGGTGATGAGTCCCACATTGATTAAATTTGGGGTAGGCACATACATGTAACCAGGGCTTCTCCACTTCTTACCAATTGGTTTTAGGTCGAATGCTTAACATGGTATCAGAGCTAAGGTTTCGCTACTTGTTATTGTTCTTGTTGCCCTAAGATTTATTTGTCCACGTCGTAGGCCTATTCGTTTCAGTAATTTGTAATTGCCCTACACATGAGGGGGAGTAATGAGTGGTGTTATCACTCATCGGTGAAGTATTCAGTTGGTCATGTCTTTATATTCAAGCTGGGCCTTGCTATTTATTGCCAACTGGTTTTAGGTTGGATGCCTATCCTAAAATTTGACATTTTGTTCATAAGATGCAATTTCTACAACATGAACAAATCTTAGTGCTTGTTTCAAGGAATCTGAGATTCCCTCTGGCATTAGATTTATGAGAATTTGATGCTTAGGAGTAATATATCCATATGGTATAGTCTTTCTTTATGTGTTTTGAATTGTGTCATTTTCCTGGAAACCCTGGTATATTTGATAACCTGTTTGGTTTGCTGGGAATATTCAAATAATATGATAGTATTTTCCCCACTTCTTTTGGTAAAAGTTGCCCTTGCTGGCTAACTCTAAAAAATGTGTCATGAGAGCAACTTCCATTCTTTGCAATATGCTATACTTGACTTAAAGTAATAACAAGAAGACCATTGAAGATGTAAAACCAAGTAAAAGTATTGATGACTGAACATTAAACCAACGAATAAAGCCACAAAGCGATGTGTTTTACTACTACCCCTAACAGCTAAAACTGCAAAGCAAGCTGTTCTTGAAGGCAAAGTGAGGAAAGTAGCTGGTTTGCAGACCCGCTTGTATGTCCTCACTGTTCATAGGCCCTCTATCTTCAATCACCTCATCAATAATCTCATATTTGTAATGAACAGTTTGCCATCTTTGCAATGCAAACACTTACTTATCAAGCTTTTTTATGGTATTGAAAATTGATCTTCCCCTGGATCATCAAAACTTGCTATACTTGTTCCCCTACTTGGGGGGCCCCAGAGTTGCATTTGTTGATTGGGTTTTTAGGAGGTAATAGTAGCATCTTCCGTGTATGGGAGTTAACATGACTTAACCATGAATACTTCTGAAAAAATGGATCCTGGTTGAGTCAAGAGTCTCAAGACTTCTATGTGAGTCAATCAAAATTTACAATGCTTTATTTGGCTTAAAGAAGAGAGGGGTGTGAGAGGTGGGGGAAGGAGTATCATTAAGTCACTGGTTTTAATTAGAATGGGGTGATGATTTATATAACAGGTTTGTCTACTTACATTTTTTAAGTTCTTGGTTATAACTTATAAAACTATGATACATTATCTTTCGTCCCTCTGTCTCTTGCTTATTCCGTTTCTATCTGTTGCAGGGAGTTATTGATTTCCATGCTTTTTGATGAACCTGGCTGGCAATGGTCTGGCAGCTTCTTGCCAGATCATCTTGGTGACACTCAAGTGAAAACAAGGAACTATGCTTCTGGTGCCATGAATATGATTCGGGTGGAGGTACAGAATGCTGATGTTTCCGTCAGGGATGAGATTGTTGGAAGCCTCCAGGGGAGTTCTGGAACAAACTTGATTCTCTTATCAGAGGATGATACAGGATATATGCCATACAGAATTGATAATTTCTCAAAGGAGGTTGGTACCTGTTTGATTAGTGTTCTATTGTACTCTTAGCTGATTGCTTTATAGTTGTTAATTATTGGTTTTCGATATTTTTGTGACCTTTTAATTTATCAGATACCAACTGTTATTTTTAATCAGTTCAATAAGTAATGGTCTGCATGGACCAAATACTTAATCTATATGTTGCCTGCTATGTGCATGCCAGCTTTGCTAAGCCTGTTCAAATTGTTCAACTGCATGCTTTACTTATGTGCTGTTAGACAATATCTCTGTGCAAAGATTTTTGTTTTATATTATTTTGTACATTTTTTTTTGTGAGCTAAATGTATCCAACCTTTTTTATTATTATTTCTCTTTTCCTTTGGTTAGGGGTTATATTTGTGATATATTCTATTTTAAAGATAAAATGCACTAAGAACCTAAACCCTAATACAAAGCGTAGAATATCATATATAACTCAAACGTCTTACTACTTAAAAAAAACCTAAATACATATATAATAACCCTAAATCTACAATTATATATATATATATTTGGTCTGGGGTGATCACCTCAAAATCCATGGTGATTTGCGCTTGGTGATTAGATCACCGTGTTTGGTAAGGACTCGCTAATCTTATGTGGTGTTGATCTAAGATCACTGAAGTGATTGGATAACTACCTTGAAGGGTGATTTAATTCCCATCCAATAAGGTGGGAAACTTTTTGCATCAAGTGAAGTTATATGTAAAATTAATTATGGATAATATTACACTTTTAATGTATGAACAGACACTTGTTTTCTTGCAAAAATTGTAATTATTTTTATATAGTAAATAGTTGCCTTTTTCAAAATAATATTCTTTGTACCAAACTCAAAAGTACATTACGTGCTTTTCTTTGCTTTTTTTATGTTATATATAATTTTTTTTCTCAGCAAATTTATTATCATTTTAGTTGATTTAGTTTCATATCTCATTCATTCAAAGATTTTTATGTAATTAGTATTTTAGAAGTTAATTTATTTATTGATAGATATATTTTTCATAATTGTTGATTAAATTATTTAATTATATCTTTATAAAAAATAAAATATTTATAGTTTACTAATTGTTATCTTTATTCCATATTCAAATTACTATTATCATTTTTAACTATTGTGGTTATCTTGGTATTTTAAATAAATTTTTTTTGAGTTTTATATGATACCATAAATGTAATCTCTAATCCAAGTGATTAATAATTTGTTAACCAAACATGATAATCTTAAATATCCCTTGATAAAGATCACCATAGTAATAAGATCACCTTGGCAATTAAATCACCATGGTGATCTTGAAAATGATGCCAAACGCTAAATACCTTCTTTGCATTCTGCATTACCCATTTCGACATCTTTTATCATTATTTGTAAGAGTTTTCTATGATGTTTTTGCTTCATTGTAGAGACTAAGGATTTACCAACAAAGGTGTGAATCACTTGACACCATTGTTCACCCATACACGTCCTGCCCTTATGCATGGGATGAACCCTACTATCCTCATCGTGTCACTATTGAGGTATGCCTGCTTACCTTTTTGTTCCTTTTAGAAGTGTTAAACTGTAAGGTATTGCTTGCTAAGAAATCTTTGTTTGAGAAATGAAGGTGCCAGGAGAGCGAATTGTGGGTTCTTTTTCTCTAGATGATTTGAAAGAGTACATGCCTGTACATCTACAGTCAACTTCTGAGGTACATAATTCTGCTATTAAATTTATTGCTTTAATTAGGACTGGTCTAAGGATATTCGAGTAGATATGCAAACTTTATATGTGCTCTGAGTCGGCTGGTAAAGGAGAAGGATTATATAATGCAGATGATACTCTCCAAGGATTGAACCCTCTGCAGTAACTTGTCTTTTATGGTCATTTTGCTCCAGCATACGAATTTACAACTTCATAATATAACATTATCCTAGTTTCATGCTATATCTAATCAATATAGCAGCATTAGAAGTGTAGTCTGAAGATGAATATAATTTTATGATGTATTTGGGAGGTTAAAATACTAAAAAAAGCCCTTCTACTTAAACAAAATTTTAAAATAAGCTCTTATTCTTCTATTGTACCCAATTGAGCTCTTAAAGAATTATTTCTATTTAATTGAGCCCTTATTTGGATGGAAATCGTTCAAATTCATTACCTCTGCCATATCAATTTCTATGTGGCATCTTTGTGGTTGAGTTGTGCTTATGTGGCACCAACATGGCAAAAATAAAATAAATTTTCAAACATTAAAAAGTTAAATAATTACATGACTTATATATATATATAATAATTTAATTATTTTATTTTACAATATTATTTGACATTACTTAAAACTAATTAAGTTGAAAATATTTAAATTTTAAAAAGTGAGAAGGAGAAGGGAATGAGAAAATGAAGAGAAGAAAAAAAAAGAATATATTTAAAATTAAGAATTTAAATTAATCATATTTAAAATTAAAGTTAAAATATATTGACATTTTTATTGTTATTTTTTGAGTTAGTTTACTTTTTTTAAATATCAAATTAGGAAAGAAGATCGGAAAGCATGTAATCTATGAAATGCTCTTCATTTTGTAAGGGAACTTCTGTAGACACTTTTATAACGGCCAAGTTCTGAGTTAACTATAACATTCACTGGCTTTTTAGAAATTCATAAAATATTGTATAGTCAAGAGAATATAAAATGAAAACTTGCAAACTGGCTATGTGATAGGTAATATTACAAGGCTGGATTTAGTGCACCAAGTGATATGATTCTGGTGGTTCTTTTTTTCAAATATTTCTTCTGAGATGGGTTTTTTTTTTTTTTTAATATCTAACATAAGCAATTCAAGGTTATTAGTTTCCTTGCTACTCCTAAATCCTGATTTACATACACAATTTGGTCTAATGCTAAATTTTGCCTACAGAAGCCGGAGAGGATGTTGCTTTTATCTGTACGTGCTGAGGGTGCAACAAAGGTGTGTTTCTCATGGTTAGGTGCATTGAGCTGGATTTTTCTCATTTGTTTACTTAAAAACTGAGTTTCCTGTTTCAGGTTCTCAGCATTATTGATTCAACTTATCATATTCTGAAAGACATGGAGGATCACAGTACCATCAGGTTCCAAGAAAAACAAAAACAAGAGGAGAAACAGGAGAAATCTGTTGATTATAAGGAGAAATTTTCACTTACTATTCCTTACATGGGTATTTCCTTGGTTAATTCTTATCCGCAGGTTAGTCAATACAAAATTAGTAGATTTTTGTTCAGATTTAAAGAGAGACTCAACATCTATTAAGCTTTCCTCTTTATTTTGCAGGAACTGCTTTTTGCCTCTGCAAAAAATATAAAAATTGATTTGCTTCAGAGCGTGGACCACCAAAAGCTTTCTTTTCAGATCTCTTCACTGCAAATAGATAATCAACTGCATAATACCCCTTATCCTGTTATCCTTTCCTTTAATAGTGACTACAGAAGCCACCAAGTTGGCCAGATAACTAAGGATGATGGCCCAAAATCTAAAGCTGAAAGAGGATTACAAATTTCTTCTGACTCTTCGTTTGAACCTGTATTCTACCTAGCTGTGGCAAAGTGGAGGAGGAAAGATGTTTCATTGGTTTCATTTGAATATATAAGCTTAAGGTGTTGTTTGCAGAATCATGTGCATTGTAATAGTCTATTTTATTTATAGTAGCTTCAGTGCTTATCCTGGTATATTAATCACTTGCAGAGTGGCAGATTTTTGCCTTGAGCTTGAGCAGGAAGTGATACTGAGCTTGCTTTACTTCTTCAAAGCTGTCTCTCCAGGTCTTCAGAGTCAAGTCTTGCCATTTTCTGATCCTATATACAATGTGGGCTTTGCGCATGGTCAAACATGTGAGCATGTGAAAGCAAGAGAACAGCTACATGGAACTGGTACTCCTGTGCTCAGTAAAAGTGATGAAACTGGTGGATTATTACCTTTAATAGTTCCACTAGGAGCTCCTTGGCAGCAAATTCACCTTTTGGCCAGAAGACACAGGAAGATTTATGTGGAATCATTTGATTTGGCTCCTATAAAGTTTACTCTGAGGTAGAACCAATAACTTTATCTCTAGTGGAATTGCTTTCTTTTTATTCAGTTCAAGTTCTTACTTTAACACCTATATATTGACAGACATGATGTTTTGGTTTCAACAGCTTTTCTAGTTCTCCTTGGATGCTTAGGAATGGGGTTCTTACATCAGGAGAATCTCTTATCCATGTGAGTATCTATTATCTGAAGTGCTAGAATTATCTAAGGTTGTGTATTACAGAAGATAAGTCTTAGACAAAAAAATGGCATGGTTATCAAAACGAGACTGTTCCAAGCTTAATTAGGGCAATGGAGACCTGATCACTTGGCTGATGAGGATTTCCAGTAATTGGGAAACATGGTCAAATCTTATGTGACTTTGATTTATTTGGTTAGTTCCTCCCCTCTTTAATTTAGCCAAATGTTGGGGAAAGGACTTGTGCTTCACGCCTTGACACTTAAGAAGGGTTGGACTTAACAAGTATACTTCTTCACATTAATTTTACATGCACAAATGCATAGATATGGTATATTTATAGATACTCATTTGGCATATATTGTTTTGACTCCATAACTGTGATTGGACTTGGCCACTCTACATAGGGGCTGGCTGATACCTGATCTTGACTTGGTTAATTCTTATTTATTTAGAACTATAGCAAGGATGACATCATGTCTTAGCCTTTGTAGTACAGATGAAAGTAAATAGAGCTAATAATAAACAATTCATGAGCTATTTGAGCCATGTCTTAATTAAGCACATTTATTATGTTTACTAAATGAGCTCAAGCTAATTGAGCCTACTTTGGACTCTTAAGTGTTCTTGGCTTGTTTAATTTTATGAATGGCTTGTTTATAAGTTTTGCAGAGAATTTTTTTTTCATTATTTGATATTTGAATTTGGCTATAAATCATATAAAAATGTATTTGATTGTCATTTCTCATTATTACTTTATAAGTGATCTTAATTACATATGTTTTTCAAGATTGAATCTTGGTTTACTTCAAAGCTTCTTTTTGAGTTTAGTTACAAGCTTAAAAATAAGTTCAATGTTAACTCAGTTATCTAAAGAACCAAGCTTCAGCTCTTACTCAATCATTTCTCAAATAAACATGCTTGAGTTAAAAAGTTTGAGCTTGATAAAAACTTGAACTCAATAAAAACAGGAAAAAGCAAGCTCAAACTAGCTGCAGTAATCCCTTGATCTCTTGTTCTTTTTTTTTTCGCACAGCAGTGTCTGAGGATTTAGTCCTTATTCGATTTGTAATAGAATGAACCCGTGGCAGCCATTCAAACAGGAGCAACTGATCTTTCCAACCTGATGAATTTAATTTCAGAATGTTAATAAGTCTCATTTTATTCTATGTTGCTGGTTTCTCTATTTATTGGTCTGGCCCTTATTCTGGTCGTATTGCTTTTTGTCTAATTACCTCATTCTCCAAGAAAAAAAAGAAAACATAAACCACAAAGGAAAAACATGATAGTGTTAAAATAAAGAGACATGATGTGGAAGGGAGGAGGAAAAATAGTCATGATTCTCATTATTTTTCTTTAAAATTTCTAACCATGATTCTCATCTCACAGATGTGCCCAAGTCAATCACTAGAAGGTCATACCTTGAATAAAAAATTTGCTTCACTTGTGAAATTCATGCTGTTTTGGCTTACTGCTTTCTTTTTGCTTCATAGCAATCCCATTGTTTTAGTGCTACTTTAAAATTTCCTTTTCTGAGCAAATTAATAAATTTCTGGGTAAAATTATTCATTGCAGAGAGGTCTTATGGCCCTTGCTGATGTAGAGGGAGCAAGAATTCATCTCAAACAGTTGTCAATCATGCATCAAATGGCTAGTTGGGAATCCATTCAGGAGATCCTCATTAGGCACTACACTCGGCAACTACTCCATGAGATGTACAAGGTAAATATTAGATCCTATTTTTTTAAATCAATGAATCCTTTGGCTTGATGCTACCACCCTTCTTTAAGGGGTAATGATGATGGAAAAAAACCAGTTGAAGGAATAAACTATCTAAGACTTCGTTTTGTTTCTTTGTTATAATTTATGGTTTAATTTTATCTTTTATATGTAAGTAGGGTATTACAGAATATTTAGGTTATTTATATTAACTAGTACTTTACTTGTTATCCAAGTTAGCCAAGTATTAGGGCTTATGGGTTATATTTGCTATTTTGCATTTCTACTAGGTTTTAGGATTTAGTTATAAAAACCTATTTAAGTTTAGTTTTGAGTAGGCTTGATTTATGAATTATTGGGATATTGATATTTTGATTATTTTGGAGATTGGTATTTTTAAATATTTGATTTTTGGTTATTAATATTTGAGAATTTTGGTTGAGAATTCAGATTATATTTATGAGTGTTTTGATTTGATAATACTTGTTCTACATCAATTTGGTTTTAGAATAAAAAGATCTGCCAGTGTTGCAAGTTTTGAGTTGAGAGATGTTTTTTTGAGTGAATTTGAGAGAATTTCAGGGTTTCGTGAGTGATTTCAAAGTTGTGAGAGAATTTTGATTGTATTTCAAAGCTGTTTAAGGGGAAAAACAAAAGTTGTTAAAATAGGAGTTTTCTGGATTGGTTGAAAAAAATTCTCTCAAATTTAAAGCTGCAGGTCTTGTGTACTTTGATACTAGATTGGTGTAGAACAAGCATTCTAGAACAATAACACTCATAATAGTCTAAAAGTCTCAATTGCATGAACTCAAGTCTCAAAATCAAAATCCCAATATCTAAATATCAATCATCAAACCTAAATTCCAAGTTTTAACAAAACCTATATATATGAGTTCCATTGCCTATGTTTTAAGCCCATAGATAATGAAGCTCACCTAAATACCAAGTCAAACTAAGCAAAGAAGCCCATAAGTTAGATTAAATCTATTTTTTAAATTTATGCCTAGGAAGACATTCTTCCAAAACTTGCAAGAATTTCCTCCATCAGTGGGCTTCCACATAGTCTTGGGATTAAAATTTCATGTCCTGCTTCTCCATTGATATTACAACTTGAACCTAGGATCTCTAACCCCATCCTTAACACTTGAGTAAGCCCAGGTGGCTACAGTTGATACCTTTTAATTTGGGAAATATATTACCTCATGATTTGAATAGGCTAAATTAGTACTGCTTGCTTATTAATTATGTTATATCATCTTATATCTCATGTTTGCCCGCTTATGCTTCAGAACTTTATTTCCTTGCGAAGTTATCCTTTGGGCTCTAATTTTCTTAGAATCTGCTTCAATAAATTAGTAGTCTACAGCTTACCATGTTTGAATTTCCTTAGTGCTATGTGGTATAGACTAAAGTTCATTATAGTGCTGACTATGTTACTTTACTCGTGATTCATCATCTTCTTGAATCTAAAGAGTCTTTTTGGGGCTCCTACTTGTATAATCTGCAGGTGTTTGGCTCTGCTGGTGTTATAGGTAATCCCATGGGATTTGCCAGGAGTCTAGGCGTTGGAATTAGAGATTTTTTAGCAGTTCCTGCCAAGAGTATTTTGAAGGTAATGAAATTCTTTATTAACTTTAAACTGCTCATTACTGCAGGACTAAAATATGGTGGTTTCTCTTACAGAGTCCCACTGGACTTATCACAGGCATGGCTCAAGGTACTACTAGTCTTCTGAGCAATACAGTCTATGCGCTAAGTGATGCTGCCACTCAGTTCAGTAAAGCTGCGCACAAGGTATCACTAGATTGAACTTGAGTAATTCAGGGTTTCTTCTTTAAAAGTTCATTTTTATGGGAAACTTGAATTATTCAGTTAAATATCATCGGTTGACAATAAAAAGCTATTCTACTTGCAGGGTATTGTTGCATTTACATTTGATGACCAGGCTGTTGCAAGAATGGAAAAGCAATTGAAGGGGGAAGCTTCACACAGTAAAGGCATAATAAATGAAGTCTTTGAGGTACATTATCTGTATGTTGTCTGTATATTTTGTTATATGGATGATAAATACTGCACTGCCGGTGCCAAATCCTGTATCTTGTCAAGGCCTTAAATAAATTATGCTTTTCATTTAGAGCTATATCTTTGACAGCCTAGACATGCTAGACTGAAGCTTCTGGTCGGGCTCCAGTATCGCTTTTCAAGTTTGAATCTTATTTTACTGTTGATTCCAGGGACTTACTGGCCTCCTTCAATCACCGGTTAAAGAAGCAGAGAAACATGGCCTTCCTGGCATCCTCTCAGGTAAACCACAGGCGCAGAGTTGACTGCTTGTCTATATGTACTGTATTGCCATCATGACAAGTAGTCATGCATCATCACCTGGAATGCTGACTCGTTTTATTTTTGTACAGGAATAGCCTTGGGAGTAACAGGACTAGTGGGAAGACCAGCTGCAAGTATACTTGAGGTTACTGGAAGAACTGCACAGAGTATTAGAAACAGAAGCAGAGTATACCATATGGGATCACAACAGTACAGAGTTCGTTTTCCAAGGCCCCTAAGTAGAGAGCTTCCTTTGAGACCTTACTCTTGGGAAGAAGCTGTTGGGATATCAGTGCTTACTGAAGCTGATGATGGCAAGCTCAAGGATGAGGTGTATGTCATGTGCAAAGCACTGAGAAAACCTGGTAAATTTGTCATCGTGACCGAGAGACTTGTGTTGGTTGTTAATTGCCCAAGTCTGGTGGACTTTGAGAAACCTGAATTTCGAGGTGTTGCAGTAGATCCAGAGTGGGTGATAGAAACAGAAATTAGCCTGCATAGTGTAATCCACACTGATGCTGATGACGGAGTGGTACATATTGTTGGAAGCAGTTCAGATGCTTTATTAAGACAGAAGCAGCAGCTGTCTAGGAAGGGTGGTGGGACGAGGAAGCGATGGAATAATCCATCAACTCCTCTACCACTCTTTCAGACCAACTTGGAAGTGGCATCAGAGGGAGATGCAGAAGACTTTTTACTGGTTTTGCTGTCTACAATTGAACAGGGGAAAGAGCATGGGGGTAGAGGATATCTACTGCACCGAAATAACATCAAGTAGGTAGATTTGCATCATTTTCGTTCCTTGTTAACCCAAAAAGTAAAAGGAGAAAATGGGTAATGTCCCAATAGAGGTTAAAAAAATTTTAACCTTTTTTTTTTCAAAAAAAAAGAGAAGAAATTGGGGGGAATTGGGAAAATAGCTATAAATAGAAGAAGGGAAAAGCATATTCTTTTCACTACTGCAATTATTAGTGCATCCTCTTCTTGTACAGAATTATAATGTACAGTAATGTAGTGCTAAGTGCATTTCAGTCTCAACATCTGTTATTATTATTATTCTTTTCGTTTGATTTTAAACTTTTCTACTCAAAAACTGACCAAATTAACCGATTTGGTCAATTAGGTGTAAAATTTTCTCAATATTAGCATTTCTCCATACTCGCAGATTCGTCAAGCGTTTGTTGAACTGTGAAATTAAAAGTTCCAATTACGTCACATATATTAGTATTGAGACTCTCGTGTATATTAGTTAAAAGGATTCCAGTTTCTTTTTCTTTTTCGTTTAGAAACTTTTCACATTAAAATTGAACAAAATCTACATTTAGAGATTAAGAAAGGTTTCTTCTTGGGAGATAATCCTTAGGTTTTCCATCATTGTTGGACATGTCTAAACAGAAATTTAGGCATACATACTTTTTGTATAATAATAATATTACCCTCTGCTTGTCTATGGTTTAGGGTTAAAGAGCCCACATGGTTGAATCATATTTCTGATGGCTCAGTTCCTTTTTACCCAAAAGCCTCCTTAAAGGATACAAGATATTCCCCACAACACAAATTTATACTAGCAATGGCTGGCTGGCGATCAAGGAACCATAAACCCAAATGTAAGCTTTTAAGGTAGTGAGGAAAACCAAACAGCAGATTTCCTCCATCTGTGTTTGTACCATTTACACCCAAAAAGAAAAGGCAATCAGAGCAATCCTAATGCCTAGTCTCGAGCAAAAGCTGCTCACTACAAATTGAACCAACCTCGTCTAGACATCACGCAATAATAAACCACAACACAACATGGCACTTCGAGAGGGAGAGAAAAACACAAGAGTGAATTAACTGATGGTATATATTTAATCTAACATTGGCTATCAGATACCAGTCATTCCCCAAACACATCAAGTCACAAGGGCAGAATTTCCCGCAAGCTTAGGCGATATCACAAGCTGTTGTTTTCACTACAGGGTAAAACAAAGACATCATGAACAAAAGCCATAGGACATGACAGTTGAATAATTAAAGCAGCTAAATTGAAGACAATTAATAATCATACCTCTGCATCATCTCCCGCACCAGATCTGCCAGTGGAGTCCCTCATGGAATCTTCTGTTGCAATAAAGAGTATCATATTAGATTGCATTATTCATGAAAACTTGAAAACTGCAACCTGATTGTAGAGGATTTCTGCATCTACACTTCAAAATAGAGTATCTTGCTACATTTAGATATGTAATTGGTCATGCTGCAGTTTTTACATGGTCAAAAGTCTTTCTGAAATATTAACTTGATGTAAAAGCCTCTTTATACTTTTAATGCATGCATCATGACACATTTCTGGGAATAGACTTCACCACAATAGCTTCTTCCCATTTATATCTTTACACAGAAAAAGCACCGACATTCATTTCATCCACCTATAACAAAAGCCAAGTGTTTTCCTTTGTTCCTTCTCAACCAAATTGGTAGAACAGTCATGTATCTAACACTGATAACAAAAAAAATAAATTCTGACGTGATTTTTATTATGACATGCATGACTATGAAAGTGGATACTTCAAGGTTGTATTACAAAAAAAAAAGAAATCTATGTTACAACATTTTTTATTTCAGTGTCTTACATTTTAACGTCCTTAATATAATCACGAGAATCACAACAAAACATCCACTAACATGCAGTTTTAATTATTTATTACAACAACAATGGGTGCAAGACAGGAAAACAGTTCCAATAGCAGCACATTTTGAACTCCTTTTAACACATTCAAGCCCTGAACTTGAACAAGTCCACAACTAAAATGATGGGAACAAGTAATACCCTCTTCTGCATTCTACAATAAACATTAAAATTTTGCAACTATCTTGGACTGCTCAGAGTTTCAACCTCATTGAAAGTCAACCATATAGCATTGATTTTCATAATCATTGTCTTCTACGGTTAAAAAGCAAAATAATAATTAGAAGAAATAAAAAACAATTTAGGATATCAACACATCATATTGAAACTCTCATGAGCTCTGTGTAAATATCTAAAGAGGTAAACTTTATACAGTAAAACCTCTATAAATTAATATCCGTGAGACTATGAAAATTTATTAATTAATCGAGATATTATTTAATTGATAAATTAATAATTTATTAATTTATCAAGGTATTCTTTATTTTTTTTTCCCAAAACATTAAACTTAATACATGTATTGTGTATTGTGATTACACAAATATTACTTAATTACCGAATTATGATATATCATTAGTTTAGGAATACTTAATTAATATACTTCACGAACATTAAGTCAAGCAAAAACATCTATAAAAAAAACATATAGTATCACAAATGGTAAAACTAAACACAATGACTTATCATCTCAAAGGTATAAAGAAATCAACAATGATAGATGAAATGCATAAAGCATTGTATAAGTACAGCATAGAAAATTCAAATTGCACCTAAAAGCAATTGCAACAGTAAGTGTCAGAAAAGTTTAACTTGTAAGTGGGCCGAGCAACAATATCAAATACGATCAAGAGGTCATCAGAGTATTTATCAGCCAAAATTGAAAAAGGTGATGCCAAACGATACAAAACTAGAAAATTCACTGAGCTAGATAAGGTTCTCTACGAGTGATTTGTTCAATACCAAAAAAAGTTAAGAGATGAGGTCCAAAGAAACATCAAATTAAAGAAAAACAAGTAACATTGGAGTCATATTTTACAAAAGCCTCCTAATTGAGTTATGTATATATATAATTTTGATGTATAATGAGATTATTAATTTATATATCAAGTGGGACCTATATGTTTTTTATAAATGTATTATCTTATAAATTTAACGAATTATTAATTTACCACATTGGTCCCAAGCCGGGACCGGTCAAAACTATTATTTAATCAAGGTTATTAATTTATCGAATATTAATTTATAGAGGTTTTACTGTATGTCAGCATACAAGATTTAGGTGACTTCTAAAGTAATCAGAAACACACACACACATACACACACACCGGGACATACATACAAAGATATGAATACATATACATATATAATTTACCTATTTATTAATTTTATGGCTGCTGCTTTTATTCATTTTTTGCTATAACTACTTTCTGTAAATACCTTTTTATATGCAGTTCTCCGCTCCTACTGCATGAATAGTCTCCAGTTCTAAACAAATTTACACAAAATCTGTAAATAACTACATTCTAATAATTATAACACAAAAAACATAACTAAATTATTGTTAAGGTATTATTAGTTTGTACATACTAATAAATGCCACTAAAATTCTTACACAAACTCTCCTATCTTTTCATGTGTGGGAATCAGAGAGTAAGCAAGTGAAGCTACTCAAGAGACTGACATTTAATAACTTTACAATCAAGTTTGAGCTCTAGTACTTTGAGTAACCATTTGAGTTCCAGTCAAGTAAATGCCACTTAAATTGAGGTTCCATTTTTTCTGTAGATTCTTTTGAACGTACATTTCTATTGCATACATAGTCTAGACAATTTACATAAACTCTGTAAAATAACTAAATACTAATAATTAAACACAAAGAACATAATTAAAACATTGGTCATATAGTGTAGTTTGCACATGCTAGTAAATGCCACTAAAATTCTTATAATATATCTTGTACCTTTTTCATATGTGGGAATCACAGAGTAAGCAAGTTAAGCTACTCGTGAGACTCAATTAATACTTGAACGCTAAATTACTGTAAAGCCAAGTTCGAGCTCTAGTAGTTCAAGTAACTAATCAAGTTGAGGTTGAGCAGAGGGGAAGCCAGGAGGGCTGACAGGGGCCCTGGGCCTCCCTTGGCTTAGGAGATCTTACCATGAGATATACACCTTTTCTCAAATAAAAAAATGGTAAATAGGAAGTGCCCCCTCCCCAAACTTTATAATACTTAGTATGGCAGCTTTCACAATCTGATGACACTTTAAGTAGTGGACCTAATTACTAATTGATTTTCTTCAGCTCTTATTGAAGTTAATGATCAAACAAGCACTTTGACACAAATTATTGTGTCAAGTAATATGAATTATACTGATAAAAGAAAATATAATAAAGAAAATTAGATGGCTATATTTTGCATACAAAAACAATTGTGCATGAACAGACATGAATCACTTTGTTCCTTCCCAGGGTAAAGTTTTTACTTACCTCTGTCTTCAATATACCATGAAATTTCAAAAAAAAAAAAACCAAACAATTGTGCATGTACCTTTACTTTTATTTTTTTTCTTTTATTTCCTATTACCCACTTAGTGTTTTAAAAGTTGTGACTTCTATTCTATTTTTAAGAGAAATTATATATTTTTAGATTTAGTCATTTCATTTTTTATGTATATAATATGGTTTATGATGCTTGAAATTTTGTATTTTTTTATTTATTAAACAATTTATATTTTTCATGCAACTTCATTCTTATTTCATTTGAATTTTGTACTCTAAAGTTTCTAACAAGCCCCATGACAAAGTTCCTGGCTTTGCCTTGACTATGAGCATTTTAATACTTGACATAAGTAAGTAGGTTGTGAGTTAAGATAAGCTTTCATTTTTTTTTGTAGTCAATTTACAATATATATCATATATAATATGCACAATCAATAAAATATAATATTATTATCTAATATTACAATTTAACCCTGACTATAAACTAATCAAGCCTAATCGAGTTAAAGTCAAGTAGTATCAACTTTTTGAGTTGAGACCAAGCATGAAATAATTCAGCTCAAGTATCCAGTTCTCAGTTGAGCTCGAGTTCAAGTTTCATTCTGTGTTGAGACTAATTAAAGCTCAAAAATGAGGTGGTCAGGATTCTAAAATATAGATCTTACCAACTTGATGCCTCTATGCATAATCAAGGCAATTTGGTATGATTGACTTTCAATTTTGAAATTATACCCCCTTTTAAATCATCATCCTTAAATCTCTCATCTATCCTGATGATCTAAAGTCTGAACAAATACATATGCAAAAACCAAAATTTTTTAGGGAAAAAAAGTTATCTAATGCATCTTGACTCTTAGGTCTCCAATTAGCAATAAAAACCTTTAACATCAAATGATTTAAGACTAAATGCTCTAATTAGGATATAGCTTTTTCAAAATAATAGGTTACACCCTCGATTAGGGCTGTGCAAGAAAATTGAGAAAACCATATTCGATCGGTTTGGATCCGTTTTTAACATAAAACAATTTGTTTCAGTTTTCCCATATAGATTTCTGGGGCATTCGGTTCAGTTTAGGATACTATGCGTAGATACCCGAATTACTGTAATTGAACTGATTACAATTAATAGTAGCGAGTACAAGAATTACCATAAACCCCACCTATTTTCACAATCTTCAAAGTTCAAACTTCGGAATACAATACAGCTGATCTCATTCCAAATTATCAAAATCCCATTTGACCAAGTGACATTGTGTGCCTGATGTGAGAACTTGCCCAAGTTATGGGGGAAAAAGGAACTTTGATCATTTCAAGACAGCTCTAGCATCTCTAGGCTTTGCTTTGTAGGAAGGATGGAACAGGGGAAAGATGGAAAACCTTTTACTCCAATGGTTAGGTTCTATGACCACTTTCCTACTTTTTAGCCATCGTATTAAAACTTTTTTCCTCATATTCTTTCTCCTTTCTTTCTGTGCAGTTTCCTATAAGATTTCAATACCTTCTCACCAGCCAAATATTAATCATGGCTTCCTTCTCCTTTAACACAATCATGATATTGTTAACAGATTCAACCGTCCAAGACAAATTATCTTTTATCTTCTCTATTTCATCCAGATCTGAGATCAAATCTAAGATTTAAGATCTCAAACATAAGATCTTAAATTTTGGATGTTGGTTGAAGTAAATACTAATAAACTTTAGTCTGGTATAAGACAGAGTAGTGAATCTGGTGTTTCAAGTACAAGTTCTTAAGGTTTATTGGTTGGTGTGTAATTGGAAGTAATGGCATGTCAATTGGAAAACCTGAAAACCTAAGTTGAGAAAACTGAGTTATTCAGTTTCGGGTAAGATCAGTTTTTCTTCCCAGTTGATTCTGTCTCAGTTTCTTATTAGAAATTTAAGAGGTTGATGTACCAGAAACACATACACCTCTACCCTTGATTTAAAAAATTTTATCCTGATTAGGGCATTTAGCAAATACTTTAATGTTAGTAAAAGAAAAAGAAATCAGACATATACAGAAATAATATTGGTGAAAGAGTTGTCAGATAACATAAATGAAGGATATCATCAACTAAAGCAAATCATGTGAATGCATATAGAAACAAGTCCTTGTCAAAGAAGTGTCATAAAGGTAAAACAAAAAGTGTTATCTAATCAGATATGTTACTATGAATACCAGACTCCAGGGTGTTTTTTTTTTTTTACTTTAATAAAAAAAAGACTCCAGGTTCAATGGGGAAACACAAAACCTGTTTAAGCACTGTTGCTCACTCTCTCAGCATGTTTACAAGTGCAATGGAAAGAGATATCAATCATGTAGTTAGCCTGCAGCATGGTACACCTAGTTGATTCTAGATATCTTGAAAAATATATTATTGTGTAGCTAGTCTGTAGCATGAGCCACCTAATTCATTCTCAGTATCAGTTATAAGCTAATTATTTTAACTGGAAAAGGTTATTATCTCCTTAATTAATAGGAAACATGAAAGCCTCAAAAGACAAACAAAACATAACCTAACATCCCCTGAGGTAGGAAAGATGAAGTTTTTGAGCACTTTAAGAAACATGGAAAGAAATGGTACTCGTAAAACGGTAGCCAACAGCCCAACAGTTTTTAGCTGGATAAAAACATACTGAACCATCTACTAACTAGTCCATTACTTAAAGGGAAATTTTATAATTTAACTTTTTAACTGCATGAAAAAGTCCAGAAAGAATTATAATAATCACCTGGATCCTCTGTGATGTCAGAAGTCCAAAGGGTGAGGTTGTCCCTTAGAAGCTGCATAATTAAGGTGCTGTCTTTGTAAGACTCCTCACTGAGGGTGTCAAGCTCTGCTATAGCTTCATCAAAAGCTTGCTTGGCAAGATGGCAGGCCCTGATAGTGAAAATAGAAAAGAGAAAGAAAAAACAGTTATGTCAAAGAAGATGAAAGAACAAGATTCTAAATGGAATACATCCTATGTAGCAACTCCAACAAACCTCTCAGGAGTATTCATAATCTCATAATAGAAGACTGAGAAATTCAAGGCTAAACCCAAACGGATAGGATGTGTAGGAGGCAACTCAGCCTCTGCAGTAGCGGTAGCTGTCTGTAGAAAAAATGAAATGGGCATATGACACAGCATTTAATGACATTGATATCTTAGCTGAAGAAGACATATTAAGTTCAATCTAATATAATAGATACTCCCACTTAGCCCACCAAAATAAATAAAACACACTGCATAGTTTGGTTGCCCTCTCGTATTGATTAAGTTCCACTTTATACACTATATAGTCAATTTTATTCCACTAAAAAAATCAACAAGCAAATAAATAACTGCATAGTTTATTTGCCTTCTAAAATAGATTAAAAGCCATAAAAAAGAGAAGGGAGTGATACATGCAATGGATGGGTCCACGCAATCCTCAGCACATAAAAAAGGGACATTGTGAGTGGCCATCCATTTTGAGCATGAAAATAAGAAAATAATATTATCCAAAGGAGAAACATATAGAGAGAAACAGATGTATAAAAGCAAATAAGCATCATCTGGAGAAAATATTAACAAATCAAAAAGAAAAATTCTTTCCTCTCCATTAAAATGTTTAAAGCTAGTAAGGACATGTTAATCCCCATCCTTCCCTTTCCTTCTCCCTTCCCTTGATCCAAACAAATACAGTGTCAATAACCAAAGTAAGTACTTCCATAACCAAAGCCATATCTCAACTGGCTAGGATAAGAACATGATCAGAAAGAAATGTACAATCTTCCAAAACCCTTTATGTTAACCAAGTGTAGGACCCAGAAATTCCCATGCTAATGGGTCTCAAGTAATCAAAACAAAACACAAAATATCTAAATATTGTCGATTTTCAATTTCCAAGGATACATAAAAAAGAAAAACATCAATTCAAGTTTAAGCTGGATCACAACATATGGCCAAAATCAATAAACTTCCACCTAATTTTGCTAATACAATACAAAAAGAATCCACAGAGACAATGCCCCACCCTTACCAATAAAGCAAAGGCTCACGGGCCCAACCTGGGCATCAAACTTTTCAAATCAACTTTATGGCAGATAATAAGTCAAGCATACAAGATACCCAAATTTTAAGCAAGGATACAAAAAGTAGTGGTCTTATTGCTTATATAAGTTGGAGAAAAATACCATGGTATATACAAGACCATGGTCATTATTTGTCTTAATATGTAAAAATGGTTACTAAAATTAGTTTAAAATGAATAATTTATTAGATACCTCATATGCCTTCATAGAATGATCAGCAGCCTCTTTCTTCTCATTGCCTGCTTTGAATTCAGCAAGATAACGATAATAATCTGCTTTCCTGCAATTGCCAAGGGTAAAAAGTAAAATAAAACAATAAAAACTAAATATGTTTGCTTCTAAGCAGTCAAAAGTGATGCTCAGATACAACATCATACATCTTATAGAAGAAGACAGTTGATTCACCAGCAGATGCTGAAGGGATGAGATGTTCATCAATCACAGTCATAATATCATTACAGATGCTTGAGAGCTCAGATTCAACCTTGTGCCTGTACTCCTTGATCCGCTTTGCATTCACCTCATTTCCTTTAGCATCTTCCTTTTGCTCTATAGAGGAAAGAATCCTCCATGAAGCTCTCCGAGCACCAATCACATTCTTGTACCCAACAGACAGCAAGTTCCTCTCTTCCACTGTCAATTCAACATCAAGCTTTGCCACGTTCTTCATAGCCTCCACCATCTCTGTCAAATTTAAAAAGAGAGAAAGAGATAGAACCTAGGTAAAGCTTTCCATTTTGGATCAACAAGACAAGAATTCCAAACCAAAATATAGACATTAAACGTTAAAAGATCGATGTTAATTCATAATAAAGTATACTACACAGAGGAAATTCAGAAAAATAACTTCAGTTGGGTTGGGAACCTAAACTTATAGGATTTTAATTTTGTAAAAAGAAATTATCAGTGAACTTCCAAAATAAGTCGACAATTTCACTCCTCTAGCCTTAAATTTTTAAACACTCAAATAATTCCATTGTCCAAAACTAGTCAGCACAAATAAAAATTAAACATAAAAGACCAAAAAAAATAACAATTAAAAATAAAGGACCAGATAAACTCTTCCCATAGATTTTTAAAAAGAGAAAGAGTCGGTAAATTTACACAATTATGACTAAATCTAGTGGACAGCAAAAGCAACATCAAATTCAGCATATTTTTTCTAATCAGCAAGCACAGGGGAACGAAATTGAGCTCGAAACGAGTAGAAAATAAGAGAAAAATGTACATAAAAATTCAACGCAAACAAAAAACGAAGAGTTATCACCATCGTAGCGCTCAGCCTGTTCAGCGAGCTTGGCGACGTAGACGAAATTCTCGCGCTCTTTAGAAGAAGCCATAGCTGATCTCACGCAAATAGCACACCAATTATTTAGGGTTTTATATTGAGAGGATTCTGCTGTTGCAAATCTATGCCGTAGGAGAGATTCTCTCACTCGCTTTCTTTGTCTACTCTTTTGCACCTTAATAATTTCGCTCGTCCAATGAGGACCCAAATTCGGACAGCGGACTTGGGTTGGTTGAGAGTCAGCAGTCCAGACAAAAGTCCTTATTTACTTGGGCCAATCAGAACGTGCCACGCTCCCGTTTGGTGTCACGCGGCATCAAAATCCTTCGCTGTTTTTTTGTCTTCCGCCGTTATATAATGGCCGGCCGTAACTAGTACCTTGCCTATTTCTAGTCCTCCTTTACCACCGACCTTGTCCTCTGGGTTTTTGATCACGAACAAGCAATTTAGGTATGCATTTATCTTTTCTGATCCCAAAATATACGAGTAAATATTCAACTACTTGTATGTGCGTATGTTAACCCAAAAAACACTTAGAAGGAGTGCAATATAAGCCCAAAAATAAATAGAGTGTGAATGCTCTCTAGAAGATACCAAGTTGTTTTTCATAAATTTTTGAAAATTTTAATCATTTCAATTATTAAATCCATTGAATATTATCATTTAATTCCATTAACCTGATATTCTTTTTTTATTTATTCATTTTTCTTTTTAGTTTGTACTATTATAAAGTATTTTGAAAAATAATAAAACATAGTTAAATTATATAATTAGTTTTTGTACTCTATCAATCAAAGTGGTGGAGTCAATTCTTATACAATAATTTACAAAAATTAAATTCATATGCTTTTCAAAATTGACAATTTCAATTCAATCATTAAGGAGTTGAATTTTTTTCTGTTAATTATATTGACATGGTATTTTATTGTGCTATTATGACATAGTTTTTTGTTAATGTGACATTGCATCTGATAATGAGACACTAATAATATGACATTTAAAATTGATGTAATAATTACGCTCAGATAAAATTGATCAAGTAAATACATAGATTTTAAATGATGATTGATGTTAATGTGACATCATTACGTTGTTGACGTGATATTTTTGCAATTTACACATAATGAATATTAATTTTTGATAATAATTAGACATTCAAAAATGAGAAACTAAATCATGCATTATAATATTTACATACTACATTGGAGCATTTGGACAACCAATAGTGATAAATATATAATTTCTTATTAAAAAAGTTTGATTCGATTTTTTTCATTTTTCCGTTTATCATATTAGACATAATAGAGTATTAAAAAATTAAGATAACTTGAAATCATTACAATCAACCAAAGATAAGTCGCTCAATCTATGATTAAGTTTTTTAAAAAATAAATTTATAATTCTTGTATACTTATCATGTATTTTGATGTAATCTCATATTAATCATATTTTCTTATCCAACAGACTTGCCCAGAAGTTCAGAATGGATGCCAAGTTATAGAACTATCCATCATCACAAATTCAACTCTCTCTCATATTTCTCCTATGCCAAAGCACCATTCGGTCGATAATATTAAATTACTTTACTAAAAATTTCCCTTCATACACCTTCTCCTGTGGCTAATAAGTAAAATTGGGGACACCATTAATCATAAATCCCATCATATTTTTCAAAAAAATCTCAACTATTAGCATAAACTTGTTAACACCTTTAACCTTAAGATTTCTTTCCTACATCCAAAAGATAAGATTCTCACAAAACCTAGATTGCAAAGTTTTTGATCCTACGTCAAGTGAGAGTCGAAGAAGGCGGCACATCAGCTGGCAAAATTTGCTTTATCAGGTTCGGGTTTTCATGTTATTATGGGAGATTGCACTCCGTGTATTGAAATGAAAGTATTATGGTTGTTGATAAAAATTATTCGTATCAATAAGATGAAAGCCTTTCCCTTCTCCTGGATAAACGTAAACGTAATATAATTTAATTTCCTTTTTGAAAAAAAAAAAACAAGGAATTTAAGTAAGAAAGAAAAGCAAAAGACGTAGTAACAAATTCAAACTGCATCAGAGTTTCTGGAAACGAGGCTGTTTGTTCTATCAAGCTGCTTCTTCCAACACTGGTGCTTACAACACTGACACGGACTCTTCTTCTTCTGCTTCCTCCCACTCAACATCTCTCCTTCAACAACATTTTCCTCTTCGATCCTGTCCTCAGCGCTCCCCTCTGCACTCTCATTTACTGCTTCATTGCTCTGATTCTTCTCTGAAGAATCCATCCATTCTTTGTCCTTTGTCTTTCTCCACAACTCTTTCATTCTCTCCCTGACTTGGCAATTCCTTTCCTCATGCGACCCCTCACAGAAATCACATTTCAAATCCTTTTTCCTTGATATCTTGATGCTTTTCAATTGCTCAAAAGCAATAGCAAGCCTCAACGCCTCCACCAAAGAATCAGGTTTCTGGGGAACTATCCAATCCTGGAAATCCTCCCTCAATCCATCAACGAAAATCTCTTTAAGCAAATTTTCTGGGATCCCATGATCAGGCCATCTCTGCAAACTCCATTGCAGTCTCAGAAAATATGACCGCACACGCTCCTCACTGCCTTGATTAATCATCATAAGTTCATGCCTCAACTGCTCTGTCACTTGGGTTTTATGGTATGCCTGCAGAAAGGAAGACTTTATTTCTTCCCAACGAAGTGAGGGGTATGGCTCTATGTTAAGATCATACCAAAGCCCAGCCTCATTCTCAAGAGTGACTGGGAAGATCCTCATCATCATATCAACAGAAGATACGTTATTTGCACGGCAAACTTTGGCAAACCTGCTTAAATGGGTCACCGGGCAGTCACTGGGACTACCATGAAAGATAGGCAATGGGGCAATGTTAATATATGAAGTAGCCTCAATAAGATTGGATCGTGACCAAATAGCAGAATTTGAGACTGAATTCAAAGACGCTGCTGCACTTAAACCATTGCCTCTGAGCAATGTTTTGGGGGCATTGGGCGCATTAGTCATGGATTCAGACTGAAAGTCAGACGCATCAAAATCATCATAGTCATTCTCATTCCTCGGTTGTTCCAAGTCATCTCCATTTGATTCATCGGGAGAATGAGACAGAGAAGTATTGTCAACATAATTATCATCACTATAATAATAATTAACGTAGGGGATTTTGCGGTGATGTTTGCTGCGAGTGGCGGATGATTCAGCGGAGAATTGGGGTGATGAAGGTGCATTTCTTGTTCTACGAGTCATCATTGATTTTGTTTGGAATGGAAACGCCGGTTTTGGAAACAAAAAATAAAAGAAAAAACTGCCTGTTCTAGTTGGTTACCGTTTAGATTTAGGCATTTTATTTGCCAAGGAGGCAACGTGTAATTGTGACGTTTTGCTGGTGGCCGGTATTTATTTGGCCCTAACAAAACACTATCAGCATCAATTTCACCCAATAAAAGAAAAAAAAACACTATTTTATAACCATTTATTGAAGAACTTAGGAAAGATCAATGTTGCAAATTGAATAGGTGAAATTAAACATACAAAATAGCAAAATAAATTCACAAATATGGGGAATGTATGAATAGAATATAGATTAATAGGGAATGACATTCCCTTTAATCTTTGTAATTACTTTACAATGGGAAGACTTTCCCATGTCTAATTTGCAAACCAAACCATGTAATCACATTACACCCAATTAAAATAAATGGAAATTTCTCTACTTACACCATAGCAAACGTCTCCTTATGGTCTAGTTGAGACCATTTGAATATCTTTCTTCAGGACTGTATCAGGAATTGTACATCGTAAGTGGATACCAAAATCGCATTTTTTACAGTGGTAAACCCAGAGTCGATCTGGTACATCCTGGCCACAAACATCACAAACGAAGGCTTCAATATTCTCCTTGATGCACGAGAAGGAATAGTAGAGGGTAAGCAAATGTTGATGATCTTTATGATTTATGGTTTTGGGCAGTTTAGCACATCCAACATGGAGATCAAATTGGCATGTGGAGCAATGGTAGTCAAAACCAGTGCCATAGTCATGGCAAGCATGACAAATGAAAATGTTCCTACTATAATTGTCAGGAGGGGCGCAGAGAAGTTTGAGAGAGTGGGGAGGGTGGGATTTGTGTTGCAGCACCAAATTCAATTCGAAGCATGACTTATGAAGAATGAAATCGCAGTCAGACTTGCTGCACATGAAAGTTGAACCTATGACTTCAAGGCCGCAACCAGAGCAAATGAGTTCTTCCTCTGCTTTTATTTGATCGATAGGTCGCAGAGGATGGCAGTGGCTGAAATGATTCACGCATGGACGCAATGGGGAATAGTTGCGGTGCTTAGGCATCGTCAGGAAAACTTTTGTCCAAGGGTAACCATAACTCCCAACTTTCAGTTGAAATATATACATGGGAATGCAACTATTCCTTAATTGTCACCAAAGCCTCCATGTGTTGGTTATGTTTGGAATCAAAGAAAGAGAAATGGAATTCTTCTCATTGAAGAATAGTGGAATTCTTTTCATTGAAGAATAGTGGAATTCTTTTCATTTTAGTATATATTCCTTGATTGCTCATCACTTGGAATCAGTTTTACATTTTCATTTATTCTAGTTTAGATGATGAATCTGGATTAGGAGCATCAAAATTCAAAGCCATGTTAAGGTCTGACACCATCAAAATCAAATACACATCCCTTGTTTCATAATGTCTCTCTAGGCCATAGCCCAGTCATTCTCTCCTTTTCACCCTCAAATTGCAACTGCCAATTAGTGACTTGGCAAAAAAGGGTTAGTAATTTGAACAGTTTTGCTTCTTTTAATTTCACAAAAACAGCCCAGATTGCAGACATTGATTTCAAACACAAACAAGAAAGCCAATCCCAGGCGGATCTGATATAAAACAAATTCAAACATGCCCGCAGACACTCAAAAAAATGTGGGTCGAAACCAGGCCCCCTCATCAAAGCCGCCCAGAAAGGGGGTTCAGAGGGAGCAGACATGTTGACCCATCGGAGGATTCAATTTCTGTGCACATTACCATGCTTCCTTCATTGTTTGTTCCAGAGCATCGGCTTATTGTACACAGATTTTTTCTTCTCAAATCTACTACAGCCACAACCAATTGAATGAATGAATTCCTGTCAAAAAAATTAAAACCCCGACCAGCAGTGACTAAGAAAAAGAGAACTTGACATCAGCTTTTCTTTCTTCTTTGAAGAGCGAGAACTCCCCATGGGAGCAGGGCAGCAGCAGACAAATCTTAAGCACATATATATAGAAAAAAGAGGGCTGCCAATGCTAGGGTTTTTCTTCTTCACCAAATGACAAAAATAACCCAATTCAATAATAAATTCCTTCGACCCCAAAACCTAAGCTTTGGGCCACTAGGACACTCTTATTTGAGGTGCAATTTGTTCATGAATCATATAATGTTATTCTTTTTATAAAAATAAATATTAATTTAGCTATTTTAATAAAATTAAAGACTTTTTTCTTTTAATAAACTTGTTAAAGATTAACATTTAATTGATAAAAAAACCTTTAAAATTTTGATGCCTATTATTTTAAATACATTACATTTTACTAAACATATATATATGTACCTAAAAATTCACATATTTGATTTTTTAATAAAAGAAAATATTTTTCATTCAAAGTTTTTAAAAACATGTATTAAATGGTATTTTAATTGTAACTCAATATGATATGTTTTATTATAACTCAAATAATAGATATAGCGAGGTTGAAGTTTGGTCGTCAAATTAGAATAACAGATACTTCGATTAAATTTTTAAATGATTAAATTATTGATTTAATTTTTTTCATTGTGTTTGATAATTTATTTTAAAAATTAATTAATAGAAGATTTTCAAAAATAGTTTTAAAAATTCTCAGTGACTAAAAACTTAATGTATTTAGTCAATTAATTTTTTTAAAAAATTTGTTATTTAATTACAGTAATATTATGTTCTTTTCTAATCACTTATTCCTTCTTTTTTTTTAAAAAAATTCACCAAAGAAAATAATTATAAAATTCTATTTCTCTTCTACAGAAATTCCAATAAAAAGTTGACTAATATTATAATTTCCAATAGCATACCAAACAATTTTTATATTATAACTTCATTGCTTAAAATTTTTAAAATTTAGTACTAATTTTTCAATGTAAAACGTTTTAAATTAAGTATTTAAATTTTTCAAAAAATAAAGGATGAGAATTGTGTGGAACATCAATGGACACAATTACACGAACCCAGCGTGAAGAGTGAAGACCCAGATATTTTTTTTCTTTTTCCAAATATTTTGATTTCTAAACTGAATGAATGAATAAAACTTATAAGCTGAAGTGAAGGAGAAGCGTTTTAGCTTTGGACAGCAATGGCAACACTAAACTATATGCCATTGAGAGTAAGTTCAACGACAGCAGCATTCTCTCAAGAACAGCAAGCACCAAACCCAAGACGGACCAAAATCATCTTGCCCAAGAAGAAGCCCCTTAAATGGTCAACAGGCGTGGCTCCAGGGGAGTATGGGGGCCCGCCTGCAACCACCAAGCTTCGCAAGTACTGGGGTGGTGAAGAAGACGACCCTTTAACCTCTGATGACTTCATTTGGAACAAGGACTTCGTTGGTAGAATGAAGAAGCTCATTCAGGACCCTGCTTCTGCCGATGACTCTTCTCTTCAACCCTCCCCTGTTAAGGTCAAAGTTTGTTTTTGCTTTACTGTATTGGCCTCCTTCCCAGTAAGGGTTTGTTTTGAAGTTTGGTAGCAGAATGGGAATAGCTTTTATATGGTTATCTTAATGAATTTTGTGATTTAAAGTCTATCTGCTTATGGTTGGTGGCTTTATTAGTGGGGTTGCTATGTAGTTTTAACAGTTTGATTGTTTTAATTGTTTGTTTGATTGATTGTCATTATCCCATAATAGAAAAAATAATTATATTTTTCGTTGATATGATTGTCAGTTGGACTGCATTACTCTCATATTTTGTTCATCGCCTATGTTATAATTCAGTTCATATGGTTTGGTGTAAACAGGAAGAGCCTTCTGGATTTTTAAGCTTAAATCGAGTTATGAGCCTTGACAGGTTTATGCCTATTAACAATGTGACAATTCAATGTATTTTCTCTAGATATTTCTCTCTTCCATATTTGTTGCTCATGTTATTTTTTTTTTTTTTCATTGATATGGGAATATAAATAGTCTGGATGTCGATCTGAGCAAGGAACTTACAGCACCTTCAAAGCCTGTGTTAGAACAGACAGTTGAATCTACAACTCAAGTGAGACAACGGGTTTTCATTTCCTATCAGATCTTCTTGATCTAATGGCATTTTCTCTCTAATCACGAAATTTCTTATTTTGTCTATTGGAATGAAATGACTACCAGAGCAGTGGTAGCATGTCGTGCAAATGGAAATTGGTGCCAACACGGCGTGAGCAAGAAAAGTGGGATAAAGCAACCAAGGCTGCAACTGGTGGCAGTGTGAGTTATAATTCAATTCCCACAAAGTGGTTATAAGTAACTTTTGATCAGTTAATTGTCAGTCAAGAAAACACATAGTATGAATACTTGTGACTATGAAGCACAAATTTTGACTTTGATTTTGCCTTCAGAAGTAGAAGCTTTATTCATGTTGATTCTTGACATTGTGAAGTGGAAGGATACTTCCACTTTGCATTTTCTGATTCTGATGTGGTTCTACCATCTAGGATGTGATATTGCGGGAGGTACGGCGGCCTCAAGGAGACCCTGAAGTGTTGGCTGCTCAATCAAGGGAGCAGTACTTTAAGGTAGTTGGGAGTAGTATTTGTTGATTTCATCATCTCATTTGTTACAGTTTCACTCTGTTTGTACCTAGGGGAAGAGATATCTTAAGGTTTTCTCTTATCTTTATAACTTTTGGAATTTCATGTTGCAGTTGAAAAGGAAGTTGCAAGTTCTCACCTTGATTATAGGTGGTGTTGGTCTAGTCTCAGCTTATGTTTCTTACACTCCTGAAATTGCTGCTAGGTTCGTTTATATTTGCACATATTTTAGTTATTTAGTATATTTCTTAGTAGGCAGTCTTCCTGTATACTTAATATAATTTGCAATTTAGGTTAATAAGTTGTTCCTTGTGGCAGCTGAGATTAATCTCTCTTATTCTTTTTCTTTCCTTTTTTCCTTTTTTAAACTTTTGTGGTCTGTCATGTTTTAACAATCAAGCATATCAGATACCTATTACTAAAATCATTGGGTAAACTCCTACACCCTTGTGGTTTCCAATTTTCTCACATGGCATACTGTTATTTCTTTTTTCCCAATTAGTATGCTGTGAATAAATTCTGTTTCCATAGGGGTTAGGTTGTTAATTTTGCTCAGTAAAATTTAAAAAAGTACCTTTAAGTGTGAATAAATAGGCTAACTTTTGAATTGAGGGTATTTTGATAATTTTATTGGATGAAATTAACAGTTTAACCTCTTTAGGAACAGAATTTATGTACAAGGGCTAAATGGAAAAAGGAAATCATAGAGTGCTATATGGAAAAAGTTGGAACCGCAGGAGGTGTACAGTGGAGTTCACCCTAAATCATTTGAGTTGTTCTCTATATTAACCATTGCTCAGAACTTGAGAACAATATGTATTGCTAGCCATCTAGTAATTGAGAAGTGAGAACTACAGTTTATGAATGCTAGAACTGGTGTATTTGTGAGGATATGTCACAAACTTGCATTATTTCTTATTTCAGCTTTATGTACTCTCTCATCCTCCCCCCCTCTCTATGTCTTCTCCTTCCATTGGTGCTACCATGCTGGGTATTCCCTCCTTTCTTTTTTTTAATTCCTCTCTCTTCATTATCAAATCTTTCTGTCTTTGACTTAATTACACTTCCTTTGCTCTTTCCTGAGAGTAGAGAAAAAAAGGATGAGAAAGAAGTGATACAGAGAGAAAGGGTGAACAAAAAAGAAGAAAAAAGAGGGAAACTAAAATTGAGTTACTTAGGATCCAGCATGGCCTTTTTTGTTACTTTTTTTAATGGTAATTAGAGTAAGGACCATTCTAAGAATAGTTTCAAACTATCATAAATGTCAAAATTTAAACCATGTGGGCTGTATAAGAATTCAACTCAAACTTTAAGGATGATGTTTTTATTTACCCATTTCATTGCTTTATGGATCTGGAGATGTTACATGTAAATTCAATTTTTAGTATATTGTAGAGTTAAATAATTGTCAATAGCTTTAAAACCTTATTTTAAGCCATGCATTAGTCATAACCATCTGCACACATTCCTTTTGTATATTTGTTGGCCATAGCCTACTGCCATGTCAAATGTATTGTTAAGAGACAACAATCTCAACTAGATCATACAACCATTAACTTGCTTTATATGAAAATCCCTTTTGAACAGATAATGATTCTCTGGTTGTGATTATAGGTGGAAAGAGTATTAGTTTTATAGTTCTAGATCTATTATGCCATTGCATATAAACTTTTAAACTTAGGAGCTCACTGTTCTCGCCATGATATCTGAAGCTTTTTGATTTTTCCTGACTGCAGCTTTGGTGCTGGGTTGCTTGGTTCTTTGGTGTATATGCGTATGCTGGGAAGTAGTGTGGATTCCCTTACAGAAGGAGCAAAGGGGCGTATGAAGTAAGTAATTTATTAGTCCTTAAAACTCAGATGCTTACTATCTTGACCTGATCACTTTCAGGTATATTCTGCACTATCTTGACATCCTTGGTACCACGTATTTCTTTGACTGCGTACTCACTTAACTGATCATCTCAGCAACCATAGTATCATTAGTAGTTGAAACCAAAATACGGCAAATGAAACAGGACATAAATTTCTAATTCTTTTCTCTTACTGTACTTACAGAATGTAAATGTGAATCAGATAGATGAAATCAGCTGGATACTGATTTAGATGCTTAAACCCTTTACATGAAGAATGACTTATTAAGGCTCTGCTTGGTTGATGCTTTTGCTATTGGCCTTTTATTTCTGTTCATTTTTTATTTTCTGCTTTTTGCTTTCTATTCATTTTTTGAACAAAAAAAAAAAAAAAAAAAAGAAGTAGAGGAAAAAGAAAGCAAATAGCAAATAGAAAGCATCAACAAACGGAGCTTAAGCTTTACAAGTAAAAGAAAAAAATGAAAGAAAGCTTTAGGGAACTGTTGCTATAAATGCATTTTATTTATTTATCACTGCAATGATTTGATATTTTACAATTTTATTCATTCCTAGATGATAAAAACTTGGTTAGATAATTTGTTCAGACATTTGATAATCTATATGTTATGTGGAATGCTTTGGTTCCACTATAAATTTTACTTTAAAGTTAAATACTTGAACTTCAAGTCGACAGGAGACTTGTGCTCACACAGGTTAGCTCTTTGTTAAGTATAGAGGAGGTAATGCTGTTCAACAGTTTTACCTGCATTATGTCCATTTTTCCCCTGTAGTTTCTTGACAGGTTTCATCTGCATGTTCCAAGAAGATACTGTCTTGCTAAAACACTCTTATCTTGCTAAATTTACATTGACTATTATTTAAATGAGGTAGTAAACTTGAGTTATGATCCATGAGATACCATATTGTCGAATCCCTGAATGTCTTGCTGAGTAATGCCACAAAACAATCTCACAACTAATGTTCTACAGATATATGTCCATTGTGTATTTTATTTGCATAACTCTTTTGACTTGTTTCCATTGGTAAGACTAGTTTTAATCTCACCAAAGAAAAAACCAATTTGTTTTGAGTGCAGAAATGGTCATTGGAGAATTTTGATATTAAATGTGCCTAAATTTAATGTTTTCATCAAATCTTGGAAATAAACTTATTTCTTAAAGTAAGGACCCATGTTGGTAGTAAAATATAGTAAGAGAGTTTCTTGTCAAGACAGTTTTGGAATGTGTAAAAGGATTAAAGAGTAGTTGGGATAAATACCAACATAAGGAAATTTATAAAGTCCTCTATGAGGAGGCAAGTATCAACCTAGAGAGACATAGTTGTCTTTTCTCCTCTTTGTGCCCCTCTTGATCCTTCTCTTCTCTGTTGTGGCTTTGATAGCTTTCCTTTAATTAGGCTTTCCAATATTCTGCTTGCATGTCAAGAACTGATTTCGCAACAGTGATATAGCGGAAGTTGGTCATTGCAACCTGCTTTCAGCATTGTCGCAATGAGCCATAAGTGCTGAGGGCAAGCTCTAAATGTTCAGTGCCATGGGAAATGACCTACAAGTAATGGAAATCGCTCAAAAAATTCTAAGTTGAACAGGATGAGATCCGTGATGTCTTTTTCTTTTTTGGGAAATGGCCTACAAGTAATGGAAATTGCTCTAAATTTCTAAGTTGAACAGGATGGGATCCATGGTGTCGTTTTCTTTTTTTTTTTTCTTTCACATTTGTTCCTCACATAATCTTCCAAGTCTAAAGTGACTTGATTTAACTTTTTAGCTCACTTTGAGCTTTGCTTTCAGGGGTGCAGTTGCACAGCCAAGGCTGCTCGTTCCTGTTGTATTGGTCATGATCTATAACCGTTGGAATGGGTAAGCACCTTTTCTAGCATTCTCGTGTTGATAAATTGCTTTATCTGTTAACTAAGAAGCAACTTTTCTCAAGGCAGTTTGTTGAAATTCTGGTGAAATCTCTTTCTCACGTCTCACCAACTTCTGAGCATTTCTATAACTTTACAACTCTAGTAATGCTCTCTATTTTGTAATTACCTGTTGTCCTTGTGCATTCTGTTATGCTGTTCTTTCCTCTATTGTGTAAAATCTATCGCTTAGGGTGCACAATGGAAGATAATCCTCTTCCATCCCTTTACTCACTCTATACACATCGAACATGCCTAGATTTGATTCCAAGACCTTAAACTCTGTTAAAAGAAAAGATACCACCAGGCTACGTGCTTGTGGGCATTATTTCACCTTCAATTGCTGTGTCCTGTATTCAAGATAGTATTTCCATTTTTCATCATGTTAAAAGAATAAAATTTTCTTTTTCTTTTCTTTTTTTTTTTTAAGAAAAAGTTTACCGAATTTTGAATCATTTTGTCTGAGATGTTTCCTTTGTACTTCATACTGTAACTTATCCTACGGGGAGGTAAGTTTCACAGCTCAAAGCCTAGCTGTTAGAATTCTGCATTTAGATATCTTTTGGTTAGAGTTTATGTTCTTCCCCCAATAGGTCACTTGGTTGACAAATTTGTTTCTCATGCCATATTTAACTATTCTTACATCATGTTACCTTTTTGGCATTATAAAAGGGTACTGCTTTGTCTTCATGATTATCCTGTTCATTTTAGTACCTTTCTCAATGGCTTTCTCTAATTTGTTGTAAGATGCTGTTAGATTTTCTGTCTGTGGTTTTCCGGGCAACCTTGAGCAAATACATCAAAATCCTCTGTCAAAAATTCATCCAGTTCAAGGCATGCGGATCTTCAGATATACTCAAAATCCATAAAAGTTTTGATTTTCATGCTGACAATGTTGTTTGGTGTAGGATCCTTGTTCCAGAATATGGTTATATGCATTTAGAATTGATCCCAATGTTGGTGGGATTTTTCACATACAAGATTGCCACTTTCTTTCAAGCTATAGAGGAGGCAGTTACTGTAGTTGAGAAAAAAACAGAGGTTTAATATTGAAAACCCTGTCACGCAGAAGGGCATCTTAAACAATAAACTTGCTGCAATTCCCACAGGTATTCTATTCATTTTCAGTAATTTCTACACAATTAATAATTCTTTGTTTTAAGACTTCTGGCTTATTTTGGTCTTGCCAACTTTGTATTTTTCTGTTTTTCTTTATATGAATTCCTGAATTTTGTTTAGAGTTATTGAATGTGTTAAAATGTCAGAGGAGAATTGAGGTATATAATCTAACTTAGCAAAATTTTATCCAAAAATAAAAGAGCAATAATTGGCAGGTTTTGGCGTTGTGGATACACATATTTATAAAAAAAAAAAAAAACTGTGCTTAAAAGTGCAAATATAAGCCTTTTCGGCAACTTACATTTTATGCCCCTTTCTTTCCACTTTTACTTTCAGTATTATTTTTGTAACATATATGCAGAAATGGTTTCAGCTGCTGATTGGGCTGCTTAGAAGCGAGGGATAACATGAAAACATTGGGCAGAAGACAAATAGAACAAGAAACTCTTACCATTCTTAATCATTACTGGATATTAAGAAGGTTGTTGGATTTCTTTTGGTGCATCGATTTCTCTTGTTGAAGAGCAAAATGCTTTGTAGAAGATGACAGTAATTATTCTTGTACACTTTTGATGTAAAATGCTATCTAGAGACAAATTTTTGTTTCTAGATTTCAATCTATTTTTTCTTTTGGGACATGGGAAGTGTCACTGGGTCTCCGCCTTTGGTGGGTTATATAACCAAAGGTAGTACTTTGAATATATAATAAGAGGTAAGAGCCTATGATAATACATCCAACCTCCTGCTGTTCAACTAAATTTATGATGAAACTATTTCGAATGTTATATGTTTGAAACGTAAAATGCTTTGTAGAATATGACAGTAAGCTTTTTTGGACGATTTCTGTAAAATGATGGATAAAGATTAAAATTATGAAACAAAGCTGCTGTTAAAAGTAATTTTCATTTAAATTGCAACTTAAATTCGTTTTATATCTCATGTTCACATGGAAACATCAAAGATGCAAAAGAGGGAAATTTTAACATATGATTCCATGCTTTCCACCCACATGCTTTTGGTGAAGATGACCCTCATATCGAAAGCAGGGTGAAAGATATAGTTAAAAGAAAGCTGAAATTTCAAGTTCTAGATGATTAAACCAGAAAAATATATAGTAACATAATAATAATAATAATAATAATAATAATAAAAGAGGATTTATTTGAAATAACTTCAGCCTTCAAAGGCTACAACATGCATTTCATACGGTAGGAATATACTGGGATGATGAGGCATGCGATTATATGAAACAACGATGTGCAATTTTGCAGCTATGTTTAATTTTAAGCTTTAACCAGTGTTTTGCATGCCAGCAGCGATACCCTTCATGGTCAAAATAAGGGTGTCTTCCAGACCAGGAGCATACTCGCTTGTAGGGTTGAGTTTCACGAGCTCTGCAGCTGCCTTGCTGGATTCCATGTATTCCTTGGATAAGTGAGGCCTCACCTTGACATGATAATCAGGGTCACGGATCCTTTTCAAAGTGTATGCTTGGCAGACATTAAGGGTTGTGATGTAAGCATCACGAAGACAGAGCCTCTGCTTCAAGTAGGGGTCTCCTTCAAGAAGATCTCTGTGACCGGCAACCTACAAGGAAAGAAAGTTAAATTTGGTTTATTGCATAGGTACTATAGTATACGCTTCTCAAGAAAAAACCCTTAACTCAGGAATATTAAGCCCTCCCATGAAGTGAACGAACAATGCTTTGTAGGCTCCATATAAATACAACTATCTTTATTCTAGAATCAACCCGTTGTAATACCTGGAGAAGAAGATGCTTAGTGTCTTCATAGTTTTTCCTCAAGTTCTCTCCAAAGGGCCAGAGTTCCTTGGATACTAGCAGCTTGTCATATAAGGCAGCAATTCCTGGGTCTCCCTTGGCAAACACCATTTCAATTAAGTCCATTGTGACCCTAAAGAAAGGCCATTGGTTGTACATCTCTTTAAGCATATGGAGATTCTTTATATCCTTCTCGATAACATGCTTAAAAGCAGCTCCAAAGCCAAGCCACACAGGTAAATGAAATCTTGTTTGAGTCCATGCAAAGATCCATGGAATTGCACGGAGTGATTCAATGCCTCCACTTGGCTTTCTTTTTGATGGACGACTGCCAATATTCATCCGACCATACTCCAATTCCGGTGTTGCCTGCCATGAGTTTATTCACAGAAATTAAAACTAAAACCACAGTTTTACAAGCATCATTGTTACTTCAACAATTAAGGCTTCAGCTCTTTGAAAAGTTGAAAAATATATGAATCAAAGTTTAGAAGTTGGCAGGATATTTCAAAAGGAAAATGGGAAATATTTCGAAAACAAATTTCAAACTCAGATTCAAAATATTCATTAAATTTTCTTCCTTTAGTGCATGATTAATTAGATCCTTTGACAATTATGCAATACATGCAATAGTATTCTTTTTTTTTTGCCAGTGGAGGAGCATTTGATGCAGTTTTTTAGATGAGAATGGTTCACTTAGGATATTCAAAGTGAACTATTTAATTGTCTGAAAATCAGCTATGTATGCTTATACAAATAGATAAGTCAGCCAATATAAAACTTTCTCGAAAGTTGGAAAAATTTTAATGAAAGTTTGTACCAAATGTAACGTTACACTGAATTAGATTTGAGCACCAAATAAGTACTTATAGGAGTGAAATACTTACTAGGCGGAAGTATTCAACAAAACGAGGTTCCTGGAAGACTACAGAACGGTATTCCTTTGTTGCAACTACTGCCATTTCATCCATGAGTGCACGCCATTCTGGCTTTGGTGAGACAGGGGGATGCATTCCATGCTCAAGTGTAGCAGCAGTAAAACGCTGAAGCGTCCTGAAGCACAAGTGCTCCTCTCCAAATGACTGTTCAATAACTTCACCTTGAACTGTTACACGAAGTGATCCATGAATTGTGTCTGGCGGTTGAGACAATATAGCAAGATGGGTGGGTCCCCCTCCTCTTCCAACTGTCCCTCCTCGGCCATGGAACATTGTAAGCTTAATGCCATACTGCTTTGCCACCTTTACAAGCTCCTCTTGAGCCTTGTATAGCTGCCAAGCTGCAGAGAGACGTCCAGCATCCTTTCCAGAATCCGAGTAACCTATCATTACTTCTTGTTTCCCATTGATCCGGTCTCTGTACCAATCTATAGAGAAGAGACGAGCCACAGCAGCAGGAGCAGCATCAAGATCAGCAAGTTTTTCAAACAATGGAACTACCCTTAATGGTTGCTTTACATGGCATTCACGTTGTAGAAGCTCGACGGCAAGCACATCAGATGGGGCTGTTGCCATTGAGATTATATAGGCACCAAAGTTGTCTGGAGGCAGTTCAGAAATGACATGGAATGTGTCCAACACATCAGCGACTTCTTCTGTTTTGGGAAGATCAGGGCCAAATAGAGGGCGCTTGCCTCTGAGTTCAGATAAGAGCCATTCCTGTCGGCGATCCTCAGGCCATTCTCGATAAGATCCAATGTCTAGGTGCTTTGTGATAGCATTAAGGGCATCAGTATGCCGGTCAGATTCCTGTCGGATATCAAGTCTTACAAGTGAGAGCCCAAATGTTGAAACTTGCCGTAGGAAATCAAGAAGGCTTCCATCAGCTATTGGCTGATCACCACAACTGCAGAGTGATCTATAGCAGAGTTCAAGAGGCTCCAGAAACTATAGGAATGCAAAAAAGAACCAGTCAATATTAAGGAAAAAATAATTACGTTAGACTAATGCTAAATTCAGACCAACATAAATAGTATAAGGACTATTACATTGATTTATCAAAGTTCTGATTCGAAAAATTGGATTTGGGTAATCAAAATGATGAAAAATAACAATCATTAAAATCTAGGATATCATAAATATATTTCATTACTTCTGATGCAATGGACTAGCTTTGGTCCTACCAATCAAAAGTCCTTGTAGCAATGTATTCCCTCAAGCAGTAGAGGACTAATCTAATAACGTCAAGAATTTGTTGCAGCATCTACCATCATACTCAGACATAGGCTTTTGTGCAATGCAAAACTTATTTCACTAAAACAAAATCCATATAGTCAGTGGATAAATTATGTTAGAGATTACTAAATCCCTAAATACTGGATAGAGATGTAGTTATCAGAACATTGAAATTAATCACAACATACATAATTGTGAAAAGCAACTAGAGTGAGTTCTAATATTCTCATAGGAGCCCCTAGTTTTGGGTATATTATGTATGGTAAAACGTGAGTATCTGCCTCAGCAGCACTTCACACCATAAAGGAAGAGATTTCAGTGTCTTAGGCTTCAAGGTTGCATCCCAATGTGATTCCCTCTCCACTTCCAAAGTAATGAGGCATGAGGAATGTCTCAAGCATGACAATGAATCCCCAGGACAAAATTCTACTGAATGAAATTACCACCAAAAAAAGAATCGTCACAAAAGTTTTTTATCGTATGCAGTTCAATGTCGTTTGGGAAAAACAAAAGCTTTACTATGATAAATGGTAAGAAATTCGCAACACTTTAAAATTAACCAATTGTAAAGTAGAGACCTGCTCCACATTGGTGAAAGTTGCTTCTTCAGGAATGTCAGAAATCCCATTGGCCAATAGGTAACGAGCACGTTCACGTGTGTTGTACAGCTTGTCCCTAACATCACCAAGAATAACACGATAGGGCTCATTTGGAGGAATCTGTTTCCAAAATTCTGCACTCAAAAAAATTCTATAATCAACTCAGAAGATCTACAAAATATGCCCAAAAAATCATCTGGAGCTAATGAATATATTCTTCAGCAAGTGGTTCTCTTGCAACCAATTCACAAGAATATGTACACCTATTACTGATAAATTAAAAGCAATTCTAAAAGGCAATCTTTAAAGCACATCTTAGGATCAATGTTGGATACCTATGTAATGCTTAGCATCTTTCCTTGAAGACCTATGAAGTTCATCTGCACGGACACGAAGTTCATCACTGCAGCGCCACATTGATAACTGAAAATTAAACCAGAGGAAAAAGAAACAAGATGAATCAAAATCATAGCAAGCCATGAACTACGGTCTAACTAGAGGAAAAAAGAGTGTCTGGGTCAGGGAAGTTATTTCTTTAATACCTCAAACATAAGATCCTCTATTTGGGAGAAGTATAAGTTCGCAGCCATCATTCTAGCCAATAAGCATACATCTCTCGTAACTTCAGGAGTTACCCTGGGGTTTCCTGTAGTCCAGATCAAATAGATATTTTTACTTAGAGGTCTCACAATATGAGACAAAACGAGCATTTCTACAGTTCAACTTAATGAATAATGAACCTGTTTTTCACACTATCTACTTTTTTTTTGTCACATATTAAGATAAATAAGATATACAGTTGCAATGTTTCTGACTTTACCTACCAACCATATGCAAAAAGGAAGACATTCTGCGATTAAATATTACATGCGGAAAAGAAACATACCATCACGATCCCCCCCCATCCATGAAGAGAATTGAATAAGAGGGGCATTGTAGGGAACACGTTCATTTATCCCTATGTTCTTCAAAGCTGTGTCAACACGGCGCAAGAATTTTGGTACACCTTTCCAGATCGTCTCATGGAAGTAGCTCATTCCTGCTCTCATCTCATCTTGTGGGGTGGGAGGATTTCTTCGGATCTCATCCGTACGAAAAGCAGCTTGAATCTATATGAAAACAAAAGAGATATAGTTGTAAGCATGGCAACAAATGATGTTTCCTATAATTGTAGGTTCTATATCTTGATTTAGATGTTCAGGAATATAAGCCCTGATTCCCTGAAGATGCATCAAAGCTCAGACATGAAGCAAATGGGAAAGGTTCAAACAGGAACCTAAGCCACTAGTCCTTTTTGTTATGTAAACAGCAAATGACATACATAGATGTATTACATGCCTCCCATTAGAGGCAGCTGCATTTCTAGGGACAAGAGTGAATTATTTTATTTCATAACTTCACCCCATTCTTACTTTTCTTTCAAATGATGCACATCCGTAAATTATTATATTAAAGTTTTGACATTAAACTCCATGTAAATGCATGACGAGCACATATGAGACACAGAGAGAGGAAGTGGGAGTCTTTCAATGACAAGCACAAAGTCCAAGTTAGTCTCATAGATCTTTTCCAATATATGAGGACTGATTATTGGTGAACATCAGATTTCAAAGTTGAAATATGAGAGGTTTTACAATTAATGAAACATAGTATCATGTCGTGTGTCATACAAATAAGACAATATAAAAATTATACATTTGCTTGTATGTACACAAAATTTCAATTAAAAATCTAAAGATTAGAAAAGATTACACCATTAGGATATAACAGTGGATAGAAGAAAGGCATAATAAAAAAACTGAAACAGCAAATAAGATATTCCAGCAACATTAATTGTGCTTGGTGTTTTGCTTTCCTTGATACAGCTTTCTTGGGGAGAAGTTTGTTATCTAATGCACAAATAGAGACAGCCAGAGAACAAGGAAAGGGAAATGAGGTGCAATAAGCCATTATGTTGTAAATTTGTTGATTAGTTTCCACAATGTAATCTAGGCATATTATTACCTCCCTTTGTAGCGCCTCATCAAGTTCCTGCTTATCATCTGGTGTGATGTCTTTAGCATTCAACTGAGTCAAACAATTACGAATCCTGAAACAATGAAAATTCTGGGTGATGTATAACATAAATGAGAGAAACTTCTAATTAATGCCAATCTCAATCTAAGAATTGAAGATGGGAACTCGAACCACTATTTCTAACCATTCAATGTAAGAAAAAATCAGGGCAAGAAACATATCCTTAATAATGCTCAGACATTTTTACTTTCAGAATCACATCTCATAAAAGAAAGTAAAATGTTTCCAACTAAAGGTAAGTAGATAACTGGTAGACAACCTTCCATGCTTTTGAAGTAAAGATCTTCGAACAGACTGAGTTGGATGTGCAGTTAAGACCAAATCCACAGTCTGATTCTTCAAAGCATCAAAAACTTCTTCAGGGGACTTCTTCAATTGCCCCACAAGCCTCTTGATGGTCTCTTCAATGTCTGACTCAGTTGTTGCTGAACTTTCATCAGCAAAATCTCCCTTCTTTAACTTGATCCTTCTTCTATAAGCAATTTGAACTTCCTCGGCCAAGTTAGCCAAGTTAAGCATGTGGGAGAATGATTTGGTAACAACAATTGAATCCCCAGGATCCAAACTTGTTATTACCTTCCCCAGCTCCTCCAATTTTAGAGGGTCATGCTTTCCTTCATATTCAGCTGAAAGCTCATAACATTCTTGAACCTACAATCACACGATATTCTAAATATATTACAAATTAACAAGTCCAAAATATGTCATCCCTCATTTCATGAATGTAAATCCAATACAGCCACCAAAATAATAATAATAAATGCCTACTGTACTGTTACTCAGTTAGCTAGCTAAAGGTGAATTTTTCACCATCCAATGTTAAAACATTGGCAAAAAGTTTTTGGCTACACCACTAACTTTAGCAAGTAGTACACAAATGAAACAGAGATTGAAGCACGAGTGAAAGTGAAATGTACATGTAAATAAAGGCGACATGAAAATGAATGAAAGAGTAATAATACCGTTTCTCTGATATCGTCTCCATGCAAATCTTGAAGAATATCAAGAAAACGATCCAATAGCAAAGCATCATACTCTACTAACTTATCATCCTCTGAGACTTTCCGAGGTGCCAATAGCCTCAACTGAGCATCTATTGATGCCATTTTCTCTATACTCTTACCTGCCATTTCTCTCTCTTTTTCTGCTTTTTTTTTTCTTTTATCAAAGCCAAAAATACTCTCTTCTCAACTTTTTTTGCTTTTACAAATACACTAGTCTATGAACCAATGAAAGCCAGAAAAATGAGGAAAAGGAGAGGCAATTTATCCTAGCAACAATTACGGATCAAATGCGCAGTAAAAGGAGTAAAATAACTTATATTAACAATGACATTAAAAGATCCGTTGAACCCAACCCAGAAAAAGATGAATCGAATCCAATCTCTGGTTGGATAATGAAGTGAATTCCGTGATACCTAGATGAAGAAACCGCTAGAAAAACAGGGGAAAGAAAAAACACAAACAATGGGTAACTTATGATCTCAACACGAGAAAGTGGAACAAGGCTTGGATCACGAGACAGACACGCAGAAAAGAGATCGCTTTATCTTCTTTCTTATTATGTAGAGCACAAACACTGAAACACACCCTCGTCGCTCGTCTATTTATACCAACAAAAGCGACTGTTTTTAAATTTCAATTTTTTTTAAATTTTTTTTTCTGCTTTTCATCAACCACCTCATATTTAAAATAATAATAATAATAATAATAATAAATTGAGCTTTTAATTTCATCAAATATTTCTTTATTTTAAAAAGTTCAACATTAAACAGGCGCTTCACTTTCTTTTTTGGCACGGATGCAACATCACTTGGAATTGGGTACCCTTGTCTTTAAAAGAATATGCCATTGGAAGCAAGAATGTGCCCTAAAATCAGATTCTAAAATTTTGGTGGTAATGACACTTTAATTGAATGTTTAGGGAAGAAATTACGGAATTGAAATGTTCATGAAATGTGGGTGGAAAAGTTTTTAGAATTTGATTCTAAAAGCAAATGCCAAAGAGGAAAAGATAATCAGAATTTTGATAAGTAGTACCAAAGCAATATAAGATAGCAGAGAGCTCTTAAACGCATCGAATTTGGTTCTGGATTTCCCTTCTGGCCTTCTAACTTTAAGTACGAATCTGCAATATAAAAACAATAATTTTACCTTCTATATTTGTAGTATCTTTTCCCCTTAATTTTTTTAAAAAAAGTATATTTTCCTCTTGAAAAAAAAAATGTAATTTACTTTCTTTCAAGGCAAAAGTCTTAACTCCATGTTAAGGCTTAGGTATGTGCTTACGCGGCCACATGTTTCTCGATGCTTATATGAAATCGGGAGATGATATTTCTTTTGTGGTACAATTTACGCATTAAAAGACAGGAGAAAGATAATTATTGCAATAAAAATTAGAAAGTTTGTAGGTAAAAAAAATAAGAAATAATTTTTTAAAAACCAAAAAAAATGAAAAGGAGAAAAAGAAGAAGATATTAATTAATTAGAGTATTGTGGATAATATGAACTTCTAGATCATTTTCTAAACATAATTTTCCTTTTCAAACGGCCCCGTACTTCAACTTATGTTCCGATTTACAGGTTAAAGTAAAATTTCACATGCATTTAATTGTTCATAAATACAAAATTATAAATTTTCATTCATTATTTTTAATATAATAATGTTATTTTTATTTTAAAATAAGCAATAAAGGATTAATAACAAAACATATACACGGTTGAAATTAAAAAGTAGATGGAAGAGGTTTTGTGTCTCTTTTGGGTATTGTCAAATCGTCTCTAGGGAAGTAGGAGACAATTCGTGTGTTTAGAGTTAACATAAGATGGTAATTATTTGCATATGAATTTTCTAGACAAGGCCTTTCCTCCAAGTCATGGAAACTAGCACACCTATTATGAGCATGGCCCTCTCGGTTTTGACTTTTGCATTCATTCGACTAGCTGCATGCATAATCTTATTTTTAAAAAAGAAAAAAATTAAAAAAAAAATCATTTTTGTTACGAATGATAATACGAACAAAACTTGACAAAACTTGACCTAAAACAAAAAAATCTATTCTAACTTCGTTGAAATTTGATCAACTTTTATTTGATTTTAAAAATTGATGAATCGAATTTGATTCAATCTGAACATAAATTAAATTTTGTCATTGTCTTGAATTTAAATATTAAATTGAATATTTTATAAATTATTGTCTTATTTTAGATTTCAATTTAATTAAAATATTTCAAATGCAATATAAATGATGATAAGAATTCTGTTAAACTCAACTTGATTTAAATTATTGTAAATAATCAATGACTCAAATCAATATAATTTATAACTTGAAGTGATTTGATCTTGCAAATTACATGTATTTAAAAAGATTCAAATGCAATATGTATGGTATAAATCTAAAACCATTTAAACAAGTGACACGACTTTAAAATATTTGACATTTCATAGCTTAAATTCAACTCGATTGAAATCCGAGTCAAATGGGCCCAGACTTGTAAGATAATTTGTCACAAATAGTGAAAAACAACATAAATCTATAGTGGCTAATTATGAGAAACATATAGAGCTGTAAACGTCTATGGAAAACTCTACGGAGCGTCCATGGTTCCTGTAAAGGTGACTTGCTCTCGAATTGTCGCCATCAGCACAGTGAAATTCAATTAATTCTTTCACTAAATAATAAATTCAATTTATTCTGGTGATAAACAAATCAGAATCTGATCAATTAACCTGGCAAAAGAGAGAGAGAGAGAGAGAGAGGAAGGGTTCGTTTTCAAACCTCTAATTTCTTAGTCATTTTAAATAGAGATTTGATCTTTAATTACCAGTCATTGTGATGGTACAACATTGAACAAGTAGAGGTACAATTTGACTGTTGATATCATATGTTCCAAACATTTTAAAAAAAGGCATAAATACAAAATTAGTATGATGATAATATGCGTGGAAAGGATTTTGTTCGAACGAATTGGACGTCCTTACAAAATCTGGAGGGGCAGGGGCGGGGGCAAGGGGTTTTTTTGTGAATTTGTTCTCTTCCTCTAGTGGGTTCATACATGTGTAACTTTCGGTCAACTCCTTAAGAGGCCAGATGAAGTATTTTTTTTTTTTTATAAGTGAAAGAGAGAGATTTAAATTTTATTTTTTAAATAAAAAATAATACATCAATTAATGAAATAAATATTTAGATGCAGAAGCCAAACGAAGTTATTGCTTGAAACACTGGTTGCTTTCAATCGATTTGTAGAGGATTACGAGAAGTGTTCAGTTCTTGGCAGTTAATGTACCTCTTCCACTTACAACATGTGTATCGCAGTTCCCATCAATTGTTGAAGCCAAAGGGAAGGCTAATAAAGTGAAGTGGCAGAAAAGTATAATTCTCCTTCTTAGGTACGGATCCAAATTGGACTTATTAGAAACTTCTATTTTTTAAAAAAAAAATTTAGATAGAGAAAAGAGTTCAAAGGATTTTCCTTTTTGTTTGGCTTTGCCACCACGTCAGCAAATTTCTTTTTCCTGGAGGTGGATTTTCGGAGTTTTTTTCCCAAACTAAAGAGGCTACTGGTTGCCACGTAAGCCTATGACCACCACGTCAGCCCTTTGACTTCTCTGACGCTTGTTTTCTTTCTCCTTTGATTCTGTTTTTCCTTGCTCAGCCAGCCAGATGCTAAATTGGGAAGCTTAATTCTCAATCACAAGTGAAAAAAAACTAGGAAACAAAAATTACAACTTTGAAAATGAATGTACAGATGGTACGGTGAGAGCCTTTGTAACGTCATGGGATAGGTTTTTTTTCTTTTTTGTTTGAATTAGTTTCATATCAGTCCGATCCAATTCAATGGCGGCTGTTGGTCGGCCAACTTTAGTAAGCCGTGACGAGGGTAGGGAAGAAAAATATAAATAAAAAGAAAGCAAGACCAGATGCCACGTCGCAAGTTTTGCCGCATTATTCATGACATGGCATTTATGTGTGGAACACGCCTTCTTTTAAGGAATACTAAGATTGAATCCCTTACGTTGAGGTAAATAAAAAATTATTTATTTGATTGAAGAGAAAATTGAGTTAAAACTTATTAACACTTAAAGTAAAGTTATTTATAAATAAAAAAAAATCAGATATGAGAAAGAACTTTAAATTAAATATTTGTTTTATTCTAAGAAGTGCTAAACACTAAAGTGAAGAATAAAAACTAAGATAGAACAAAAAAAAAAATAGAGATATGGTAAGAACCAAAAGGCTAGACACGGCACCCATCTCAGATCACACATGTCGACAGGGCGTAGAAAATCTAAAGGCCAAAATGAAATCTCAAAAAGTAAACACAGCACTGAATCTAAAAAACCGAAACTCTTTGATCGAAATCTACAATAAAATATTAAAAATTCATGATTCCTTGTTGTTCTCAAGTCGACTCGAGAGCAAGCCTGAAGTATAGCATAGACTCGAGGGGAAGCTAACAATGAGGAAAGCTGAAAAGATGAAAATGATCAAGTAGATCTAAGCCGACTCGAGGAGTAAAAAAACAGGGGATGTGAATGGACAGAGAAATACCAACAGGGTCAAATGACTTATGGTTATTGTTCATGTTTAGGGTTAAGGTTTTTGAGCATAAACGTATACATATTGCACGTTCATATTGATATTTTTGTTGTTTGAAATTTTTGAATATAAACATGAAGGTGGTATTGCTGGTGTTGTTCGGGTGGAAAGGTGACCGGCCATGCGTGACTGGTTGATATGTATGTGTTAGGAATTCGGTTGAGGGTTTAGATATTGCGTGAGTGAAGGCGTGCTTAGGTGGTTAGCACCTTTTGCGTGAGTGGATTTTGGCATGGGGTCACGTTGGGGTTACGTGTTTGAAAAAGGGTTTAACTTAGCGTGATTGATTGATAGGTCATTGCGTGACTGGTTTCTATGTTATTGTGTGAATATTGTTCAGGCATGGAGTCAATTAGTGTGTGCGTGATTCGATTAGTTGTTCTTAGAATTGCGTGACTTGTTTATAAATCATTGCATGATTTAATGTTAGTAATTGTGTGACTAATTGATTAGACATTGCGTGACTATTGTTGTAAGAAATTGCACGAGTGTCATAACTGTATGAAATTTATCTGCATGAGTTCATTCTGTATTATTTTGGGTCAACTGTAATGCTTTAATGTGTATATGTTGATTTACTTAATAATCCATGCTTCACACTCGGATTAATTATTTTCTTGCATGCCTCAGGCAGGAGTTAATACACTCCGCAGTGTTGGATGTCATTAGCTTGTATCGCCTTACTGGTGACCGTGCACGTGCCCATCTCTCAGGGCATAATCTCATAAGGCTGTCATAAGCAGGTTTGCAAAGCTATTTCAGCTGATTCATATGTCTGTCAAAATCGGTGACTCTATAGTAGTTGGCGGCCATGGTGAAAATCGCTGCAACATCTTCGCGCTTGAACTTGTTTTTAACGTTTTTCCCTAAGTGGTAATTGCATAAACCATGATGAGCGTCGTTGTGGTAATGAGGTTTGGCAAGAAAGGGAAGTTAAGTCCTCGGTATATAGGACCCTTCGAGATTTTTGAAAGGGTTAGAGCAGTGGCATATCGTTTGGCATTACCGCCAGACCTTTCGAATATTCATCCCGTGTTTCATGTGTCCATGCTTAGGAAGTACAACCCAGATCAATCACATGTAATACGGTATGAAACCATTTAGTTGCAAGATGATCTAACCTATGAGGAGCAACCGGTAGCTATCCTTGATAGGCAAGTTAAAAAGCTCCGTTCAAAGGAAGTAGCATCAGTGAAAGTGTTGTGGCGGAATCACACTAGCAAGGAGGTAACGTGGGAAGCCGAGGAGGAGATGCGAACAAAGTATCCCTATCTTTTTGACACTTAGAGGTACGTTACCTTATAGTTTAATTTAAATTTGAGAACCGAATTTTTTTAAGTGGGGGAGAATGTGAGACCCCAACCTCTATAGGCTTGTAACTAAGCATAGATGTAATAATACGAGCTAGGGGTAATTTTGTCATTTTCTCTAATAAGCTTTCAGAAGAAAGTTTTATGATATTTGAAGGTCAAAATGGGTATAAGACTGCATAAATGATGTGTGCTAGTGAAAACACGAAGAAAACTAGAGGTTTTAACAATTTTCATAACAGGGGCAAAATGGTCATTTTTCACCTCGGGTTAAAATTTTAAGTTTTTATGAACCCGAACATGTCTAGACCATTATGGATCTTGTCCCAGTGTTAAAAGAGCAAAAAGATTGCATAAAAGATTGGAGGAGAATAAGTTAATTGGTGGAAGGGCATTTTTGTAATTTTAAGGGAAAGAATAAGATTGCTTATAAACATCTTGAATTTCCAGCAGCTTCTAGAGATTTCCAGTAGCTGGCCTTCTTCTTCTTCTCCTCTCTCACATTTCTTCAAAACTCCATGGAAGCTTGATTGAAGCTTAAATGATTTTCTCTTTTTAGCTCTAGTTTTCACACCTTTGAACCCTTTTGACTAGAACCTTTGAATTCTTTCATCCTCTCACTTCAAAACCCTTGATAAAGCTTATTTTCAGACTTTCTCTCACTAGTTGGGCATTTTAGAGAGAGAAAAAGAGAATTACTCCATTGATTTGGAAGCAATTGGAAGAGAATTTGACTACAAAGGAGCCCTAGGGTAAGTGATGAACTAAGCTCAATTTTTAGTTACAAAAAATGGCTAGTAATTGGGATTTATGAGCTGTTTTATTGTTGACTACGTTCATTACTTTTTAATGATTAAGATAGTGAACATAGATAGTCGTTTAATGTGGCAATTGAAAACTAGCTAAGAGATAACTTTTAGAGTTCATAGTGTATAAATTGATATATTGTTTATGTTAATGTGATCCTAGGCTTTAAGGAAGCCCCATCATCTCATTTGGACAATTAGGGGAATTGGAGTCATCTAAAGGCTTTACAATCAATTGGTGAGTGGACTGCCTTCAAAACTTATTTTGGGAATATAATGTTTTTAACAAACGTTTGAATGATTTTATACGATTTTTCATGAAAATGAATGCCTTAGAAACAAGCTCTTGAGAAATGATTTATGTTATGATATGTGGTTATTATGGATTTCTATGTGGCTGCATTATGTTGATATATATATATGCTTGAATATAATGTTGTGTAATTATATTGACTCGGCTATGTGCAAATAGGGAGTGCGCATAAGCCGAGGATGACCCGGTTATGTGCGAGTAGGGAGTACGCATAACCCGGTGATGACCCAGCCATGTGCGAGTAGGGAGTGCGCATGAGCTGGTGATGATGATGATGGGATGGTGTGATGATGATGATGGGTATATGTATATATATATATACATATGTAAATATGTGTGTTATAGGAAATTGATGGATAATGGTTTATGGTTGTAATGCATGTGAAACTTGACATGTTAAACCTTGAGAAATTGTTATGTGTTTCATATTGGTTTTGAACATTTCAAGCAGGGTGGTTTTCTTTGGGAGAAAGGGAAATTTTCATTTGATACCCTGTATTTCGCTGCAGCGAGAAACTCTCAGGTTTTGAAAGGGTAGGCTGGGCGAAAACTAGCTGCAGCGAGGATGCATTTTCGCTGCAGCGAGAATGACACTGTAACTTTTCACTGCAGCGAAATACATTCTCGCTGCAGCGAGAAACTTTCTGTTTCTGGGTAGCAATTTCGCTACAGCGAGATTGAATCTCGCTGCAGCGAAAAACTTTCTATTTTGGTCTCCTATCTTGTTCAATTGTTGTCCTATCTTTCACTTCTTTGCTACCATATCAGAGCATGGACTTCCAACATTAAGGATTAAATGAGTTAAGTTTAAAATGAGGAGGTTTAGTGAGAAATTCTCGGCCAGTTGAGAAACCCTCGTTCGATTAATAACTAAATCCCAACGTCGCTATAACAAAAATTCATTCTCGCTGCAGCGAAGATTCGTTGTCGTATTTGACTTACTTGTGTAATATTGAAGCTTTTATTCTTCAAATGGTTCGTTATGTATGGGTTAATGATTTTCAAATGATTAATCATTTAAAGGCTTGATGAGGGGTTTTTAATAAGAATAGAAACAAATTGCATTGTTTTGAAAAAGAATGCATCATGATTTCATTAAAGATTCCTTATGGTATGCTTGTTCCCTTCCTTGTTCACTCATTGAGTTTATACTCACCATTTTCAAATTCATGTTTTCAGATCACGAGGCAGTCGGTAATTAGGACGAGGTGTCCTTATAGACCTGTGTTCATCTTTTGGTAGGTGTCTCGGCATTCAGTAGCTATACATTCATCCGAGTCCTTCCGCTGAAAGTCGAGTGTTATTTGTTTTGTATAGACAAACTTAATGTAAATTATTAGAATACATGTTGTAGACATTGTATGTAAATTTTTAAGGAGTAATGCCAGTACGAGTTGGCAATGTATATTACTATTTTGATTCAAAAGTATGAAATATGATTTAGTGATATTTGATGGAATGATGAGTAGGATAAATCGATAGGCTTGCTTGGGCTTAATAGACTACGTTTATTGGGCCCTTACGCCGGTCATGGCCTGAAAATTTGGGTCGTGACAGTAAGTGTCATCGACCCAATGACCACCGTATGTAATCATAAGCTTCACATTTGGCAGGTCGCTAAAATTTAATAGAAAATAAGTGTCACGATCAGTCAATTTATCAAAAATAGTCCCTCAATGCATAGAAACCACTTATGCAATGCCTAAGTCACATTTGGTCAGCCGCAAAAATTTTACAAAAATTAAGTGTCGTAATGTCTAATACACATTAATGCAATGCCTAATAACTAATGAACAAACGCCCCTAAACAAGAGATGAATTGCACAAGTCAAGCGCCATCGCTCTCGCAATATATAACAAGAAGTCACGTAATATATAAAAATCAGTAACGCAATCCCAAAAAACGACTGAACAAAAGGCTCCAAACAACACATGAATTGCATAAGTCACATGCCACCGCTCTCGCAATACATAATAATAGGTCACGCAATATATAAAAACTAGTGACGCAACCCTAAAAAACTACTGAACAAAAGCCTCTAAACAACACATGAATTGCACAAGTCACGCGCCACCACTCACGTTACAATAGGTAACGCAATATATAAAAACCAGTCACATAAGCCTAAAAAACTATTGAACAAAAGCCTTAAAACAACACATGAATTGTACAAGTCACGCGCCACCACTCTCGCTACAACAGGTAACGCAATATATAAAAACCAGTCACGCACTGCCTAAAAAACTACTGAACAAAAGCCTCAAAACAACACATAAATTGCATAAGTCATGCGCCACCACTCTCGCTACAACAAGTAATGCAATATATAAAAACCAGTCACGCATTGCTTAAAAAACTATTGAACAAAAGCATCAAAACAACACATGAATTGCACAAGTCAGTCAGGCATCGCTAGGCTCGCAACACCTAAAAATAAGTCACTCAATGAATAATAAGCCTCTAAACAATAGATGAATTGCACAAGTAACGCACCACTAGTCTCGCAATACCTAATAATAAGTTAATCGATGCCTAATATCCACAAATGTTATGTCAACTTAAACAGTTACGTACTGGCCCAACGTCACGCAATACATAACAACACGTCACCATAGGTACTCTATTCCATATAGATACAAACCACTCACGCAATGTCTCAACAGAAGATATGCATTGCACAATTCACGCACCGCATACAACCCACTCTCCTAATACCTAATAATAGGTCACCCAATGCCTAACATCCGCTCATGAAGTTATTCAGCATAATATAACTTAAACGAAGAAAATAACTCAACAAAATATGTGTTCAATGAAAATTAAATTTGCTATAAATTTTATTCAAATTTTATTAAAAAGACCCCCAGAAAATACAAGTAGATGATACAAAAAAAATGAATCGTAGTTCATTTCTTCATTAGTTCATCTACTTTGAACTCTATCTCGGCGAGAATCTTTTTGTTGCTCAATATGGTAGCCTCCAGGTCAAAAGTCCTTTGCATTAGGTTGTCGATGAGGACTTGCATCTCCTGCTGGAATATGTGCAACTAGTCCCTCACACTCAAGAATATGTGCAACTGGACCCTCACACTCAAAGGCACCTCCTCCTCTTCGGAGGCTGCTTCTTACCCCTTCTCGACTCTTGGATCTTTAGAGGTCATTTTTCAATTATCTGAGATTGATTAAGATAATTGAATTTGATTCAAATGGTTAATGGTTCCCTTTATTTATAGGCATAAAAGCTGACTTTTCGTTTTCTATAGCCATATTAGTGCAATGAAGGGGGGCTGAATTGGTTATTAAGTACCTGTTCGACCTACCCTTTCATCTTATTTAACTCTTAAAAGCAAAAGTCAGGCCAAACATTATTTTTCAAGAAATTCTTAATAAAAAGCAACTTAAAGGTTTTCTCTCTTTTTCACTAATAAAAAAGGATTTTAATATTACCTCTTTTCTCTTTTTCAAGAAATTCGTTATCGTTTCCTCTTTTCTCTTTTTTTTTTTAATTTAGGTATCATGGTAGATCAACCAAAATATAATACTATTACTACTATACAAGTCTAAAATTATATATAAACTTCAAGAATTACATTAAAGCTTATTAGGTTATTGAAGATAATCAGTAGAGAATCACATTCAGCATTAGGTAGCTAAAGTCACACAATGCCTACAAATAGGTCACGCAATGCTTAACAAATATTTAGTCACGTAATGCCTATCACGCAACGCTAATAAATATTCAGTCACGTAATGCCTATAAAGAACTCACGTAATGCTCAACAAATATTCAGTCAGATAATATTCAGTCACGTATTACCCGTCACGCAATGCTCAACATATATTCAGTCACGTAATGCCTATAAAGAACTCACGTAATGCTCAACAAATATTCAGGCACCTAATGCAAAATAAACATGTAACGATTCCTAATATCCAGTCACACACCCTAATATCTACTGACTTAATGCCTAACAAATATTCACGCATCGCCTATAAACTGATTGATTTCGCTACCCCCACCCAGATTTAAGTTTTCAAACTCATATAATTTACCCATCAACTTTTTCTTTCTATGAATAACCCTAAATAAACGCAAGAACCCATAACAAATACATTGATGTCATCTCTGCACTTTGGGAACATGAAAAAGTTGGCTACAGATATAGACCTCGATGGTGTTGGAGAGCTGGACGGAGGGATAGCTAAATCTAAATCGAGATTTAATTTTGGAATTTTAAGTTGAATGGCGGGAGAGCAGAAAGAAAGAAATTGAGACGGGCCTTCATTTGGATTAATTGGATTACAGGGTATTCTTGTTAAGTCGTGTCAAAAATTGGCTAAAAACAGTTAAAATTATAGAGACGGTCATTTTTAAAGTCACCTTACTATGAAGGTCATTTCCCACAATTTCCTCTTTTGATTTTGTACTTCATCTTCAAAATAGCTTTAGCTGTTAAAAATGTTTTTGGAAAAACATTTTATTGCAAAACAAATGGAGCCTAAATTGAAAAGCTTTTGAAGATTTCAATCAGTTAGGTTGTTGTTTTAAGATAGATTTTGGAATCAATAATTGATGGTCCTTTATCACTATATAAAATATACATCATTTCATAAAACATGAATAAAAAAAATATCTAAAAAATCCTTAAATTATTTCAAAAAATTTAAATAAATTTTTATTATTTTATCACATTCAATTAAATCCTTATACTTTTATTTATTATTAGTTAAAATATCATTGTAATATTGACATAACTTGTTGATATGTCATAATGTATTATGACATGATAATATGATGACATTATCACATGGTATTTTTCATTCTTTACACTATATAAAAAATAACAAGTGACGTTTTGATATAAAATGACAAGTGACGTTTTGATGTAAAATAACAAGTGACGAGTAACGTGTTGATAATTAATCAACATTTGAGCTAAAATAAAAATATAAGCCTTAATTGAATGTAAAAAAAGACTTGTCCAAAATTTCTTAAATAGTTTAGAAATTTTTTTAAACATTATGTGTCAAACCCTGTTCTATAAAATAATTACGACGTCATTTACATGCTCAATAGAATGTTTGCATATTTAGAAAGTTCGAGAAATCGTTAAAAAACGATATTGCCCCTAATGGTACCATTAAGTCGATTAAGCCTCGAACTAGTTCAAATAGGAATTTTAAGGTGAAATTAAGAGTTTCACAGTTCATGGATGACTCAAAATGGTAATTCGGAGTTCGAGGATCAATTTGGAGTCAAACCGAAATTTTCACTATCTAGGGGCAAAATGGTCATTTGTCACTTGGGGACAAAATGAGAATTTTTAGAAAAGATTTTTTTGGGTCCATTTGACTTATTGGAGTATGATTTGAGTATTGGAGTATGATTTGAAGTTTATAAGTGAAAAATTTTAATTCCGGTATAATTTGGAGTATAGGGGCGAAATGGTAATTTTGCCACTTCGGGGGCAAATCTATAAATTTTCACCTCGACATTTGTCCAGACCAAGGGATTTTATTCATCATGGAAATGGATAAACATGAGAAATGTGTGGTTGAGAATTAAAGAATTAAAAGTCAAATATTTAAAATTTGAACTAACAAGGAAATGCCATGTGTCATGTTTTTATTATTTTATTATTTCTTTATAAAAAGGTAAAAAATCAGCCCATTTCTCCCATAGTGATCAGCCAAACCAGAAGAGAAGAGAAACCAAGGAAGAACAAACCCTAAGTGGGAAAAATCAAAGAGAAAGTGTTGGAATTCAAGGATTTGATCAAGCAAAGGTAAAATTTCTTTGATTTTGCTAGTGATTTACCTTACCCATGCATTTTTCCTTAATTTCCATGGTTAAATTACATGTTTTCATGATGAATTCATGGCTGGTCAAAATGGGTATGGAGAGAGAATGATCTTGGATTGGTTTGATTTTTAGGTATGTTAGTGTTTTTAGGTGATTAATGATGTGTAGCATGAAAACAAGTGAAGAAAACCACCAAAGGTTTGGAACCCATCAATAGCCGAATTCTCTAAGTGAATAATGAGGAAGAATGGGATGTTATTCTAGGTGATTTGATTAAGAAATAATAGTTTTTGGTGTAGGAATTAATGAATTATGGAGAGAAAATTAAGTAGGAAAAATCACGGAGTTAGTGTACCATTGTTGGCCGAAAGTTCCAAGAAGAAAAGTGAAGATAAATTTTGCCTAATTGTGTGTTAATTAGTTGTGCTTGGTGAATTGAGGGATTGGAAAAGAAATGGAACAAGTTGGAGTAAAATTGGACGCATTGGCCAATTTATTGGATGAAAAATCGACTTAGGTCAATACCGGGTCTAGATGGCTACCTGTGCATTTTTCATTTCATATCATGCATATATATCAAGCCTGAAATAACTTATGATTGTTAGACACAATTTAATTGGAATATGTGTCATAGATTATGGCTAGGTGGTGAGCCATTAGATACGGATAAAGGACTGTACCCGCGGACTGAAAATAAGAGTATATCGACTCCTAGAACTGTGAGTGGACAATTTATCGTCTTAAATATCTAGAGTAATTATACTTGTTTGATGCTTTTATTGAATGGTGAGTTTAAATTATAAAATATTATGTTTTTCAATTAAAATGTTTTTTAATAAAAATGAGATTTATACTGATTTTGAAATCAAATATTGTTTTGGGAAAATTGAGTATATGGAGACTATGTTGAAATTTATGATTTTATATGTTATTAAAATTGTGGCTTATGACTCTATGGTAGCATGATGGCTAAATTTTTGAGGTTGGCATGAAATATATGAACAGTTTTGGATTGGTCTTAGTAGACTGGATTACATTTTATTCGCCATATTATGTTACTGAAATTTTTATGGGTCTGGTGGTATATAAAACGGTCACTGCAGTGGTGGGGGTTTTCATGGACTGCCTATGAGAGGGATACGGTAACCCAATTATATACTTACCTCCGGGGGAAGATGTTGGGTGAAGTATCTCCTGAGGTATGATTTGAGTGCACCTCACGTTCGGGCCACCACATGAGAGTGAGACTCAACCAACATCAAGGAACGACTGTGTGTTAAATGTGAAAACATGTTTATAGGTATGGGTCATTGGACAGCCTTGGCGGTCTCAGTGGGATACTTTGACGAAGGTACTCGCGAGAATGATTCTGGCAGGGGCCAAGTTTAAGAAATTCATAAGTCGGGGAAATTTTGATGAAAAGAAATTGTTTGGTATAGATTGAAACGAATTTTGTGTTATGAATATTATTGAGATATAACGTTTTTATATTGTCTTCATCTACTTGGCTTTAGATGCTTTTGATGGTAATTGTTTATTCACTAGGATTATGTAATCATAATCTCACCCCTCTTCCTATCTATTTTTCAGGCTCAGGATAATTTGTTGATAGTTGATTAAGACGAGAATTAATCTCGGAGTTGCATCCTAGAAAGTAAGGGTTCGTAGCCCTACACCTTCTTGGTCAGTTGGGGGTCCACGTGTCACTGTAAAAGTAATTTTATTCTTCAGTTATTTGATTTAAAGTATGTATGAACATATTTAGCTTTAACACCATGTTTTTGGCGGGTTTTGGTGTTTTTGAAAAAAAATGACGAAAATGCCCCTGTGAGCCAGAAAGTAATATTTTATTGTTTTGATTTGGAAATGACTTATGATTTTTTTTAAATGTGAGATTTAATAACTGTCGCTCACTAGGGAGATGCAGAAGTTGATGCTAAGCCTTGCGGGTTTCAATCGGCATTCGGGGTAATGAGTGCCTATCGGGACGTCGCGACGGTTGTCACGAGCTCGATGGGAGTTCCGGGTCGTGACATTATGTCACAAGAATACTATATTTTTGTATTCGAACATGAAAGTTGAAAAAACCACACTCTTAATTTTTTTAGGTTTATAAGAACCTTAACTTTAAAACAGAGGGAGAGTGATTTTCTCTAAGGAGGAGACTTAATTTTCTACTATTGTATTTTTTATAACACTCTTGGCGTAGCAAAAAAATTCTAGGTGAATTTTTTATGTTTGATTTGATCAAACACCCAAGCTTATTTGTGACCTTCTAAACATCCATTGATAACTCTTATCAAGATAACATTTTATGAGATGATGTTAATTTTGAATAATCTTGATAATTTCAATTTTTCTAGATAAAAGCGTAAACATTATCTTAAATAGTCTTATCTAAATAGGATGACAATCAAGGGTGTTGTGTCAAAAACTCTAACATCTCCCACTCACACGTGATGGTGAAGTCATCCTACCAGTCTTTTAAACCGTCTCATTACCAAGTTCATTCAAGTTAATGGACTCTGTGTCTTTGAGGACACTTGAATTTTGGGACCTTTATAATAGGTCGACCTTGAATCTAGTGCATTGATGTAATATTAAATAGTTTTCCTTTTGCCCTCATACCACTTAAAGCATGTTTGGTCTGGTTTTTTTTAATTTAAAAGCTATTATAAAGCTTTTATGAAAAATAATAGCTTTTAAAATTAAGCTAAACTTATTTAGTAAATTTACTTTTTATAAGCTCTTTTCTATAGATAAGTTGTTTGGCAAAACAACTTATATAAACTCTAATTTTAGTTAAAATTACTATAAAGGGTATTTAATAAATAACTTTTTATTAATCACGAATTTCTTTGTTCAAAATAAAAAAAATTAATTTTATTTTTTTATCTATTTAAAATAAAATTTTGAAAATATTAAAAATATTTTTATATAACATAAAGTTTATAATTAATAATAAATCATAAAAAAAGAGTTCCACAAATAATTTATAAGTAATACATAATTCATAAATAATTTTTTATTGAATAATAATAAATAATAAAATCAAGAGAAAAAAATTGAACCAAATAAAAAAAATGAGAGATGAAAGAAAGCAGTGAGTCGACTAGTGGAACTCTTAACCCTAAGAATGGAAGAGAATCCGAAAAAGAAAAAGAGAAGTCTAAGGTGATAATAATAATTCAAGAAAATTATGTTTAGCTATTGATGTCCTTACTAACAAAGTTCACTTTCATGAACAATATTATCTCAACAACCATAATCAACAAATATTATCTCAATTTTCATCTAATTTATCTCAACAACTATTGACCTATTTAATTAATTATTTCAATCATGATCAACAAATATTATATACACCATAAAAAAGTTAAGAATAAATAAACATCACATAATTATTATATCAAACAATAAATTGAGAAATATTAACTAATAAAGAGAGTTTTCAAAGTATAAAAAAAATGATAGAAAATAAAATGAAAAATAAAATAGAAAGAAAAAAAAAGAAATAATACCTGAATGCAGTTTTAAATTTTGGATATTATTTTTTCTTAATTTTTGTAAGAATATAAAAAAAACCCTAGAATGATGACTCACATAAAGGGAGAGAGGATAGGAAGATTGATAGGGAGAGAGGGAGGGAGTATTTTTTGAGGAGGATATTTTTGAAAAAAAATAGCTCTCCTAATAAGCTGATGTATTTTTTTTAAAAAAAAAAGAGAAGAGAAAGTTCCTAATTAGAGCTTTTTTTTAAGCTCATTTTTTTTAGATTTTATTTTTTTTTTAAAAAAGCTATCTTGTTTTCTAAGAGCTTTTTACGAAATCCTGTTTGATCCAGTTTCTGCTTTTAATCAGTAAATAAGTTAAAAATATGCCAGACCAAACAGACACTTAGTTTAGAAAAGATTACTTTCTTAGTAATAGACAGTATAACTGAATCATCCATGATCTTAGGCAATATGCCAAAGTGACAGAAATCCATTCCTTTGCTTATGACATAGTTAAAAGTCACAAGGGCATGGTGAAGCTTTATTAGCCTCTTAAGACCTCACACAATGAAGAAGCAGGGATCCATTCTTTCACATCCTATATTGGTCATGAAGTGCATGTCGAACTTGAAAACTGATTTCCACTTTGATAAATTCAAGTGAAAGTACATAATTTAGACAAATTCAAGACAAACATGAAAACCTATATCCATTGGTATTGTATCTAAAAATAGTAGCACCTAATTTGATAAAATTGACTGGTTTAATTAATCAAGTTTTATGATCTTAAAACAATTTTAACTAATCAAGAAAAAAATAACCTTGAGGTAATTTAACAAAAAGTGCATAAAATCAAGTTGTATTTTGTTGAAAATTATTAAAACCCACAACGCTTGAAAAACTCAATTTTTTAAACATGATTTCATTGAATTATGTTAATATAATTCGACCTAACAACCTTAAGATCGATAATTTATCATCAATTAAATATGTCCAGCATTTAACTACACTATTTTATAAAGGAATTATGCATTTTAATGGAATAATCACACAAATTCAAAACTACGCAAAATCTCAACATGCACTCAATATATATAATATAATTCTTTAGGTTTTTAAATCATAACTATGGTAGTTTGATACCAATTGTTAAATGTTATTTATAATTAAAATATACTAATTTAAGATATACCATGATAGGATTTTAAAACATAAAAGTGTATTTATACTTGATACATGATTTGACAAAACAGAAACAATACTGACCATAGTAAGATTTAAGGTTTATAGTGAATCCTTTATATAGACAAGAGAGGAGACTTAGCATTTCCTTTATATAATGAATCCTTAATATTTAGGGTTTGTTACACATACCTACACTCTTAATTCCACATTTAATATAAAAGTCTGACGTATTTTATTAGATTATATTATGAATTATAATATTATCACTTTATTAAAATCAAATAAATTTAAACTATTTTTTTAATAAAATATAAAATAAATTAAATAATGTAAATTCATATTTTATTATTTGAAAAAATCTAACAATAAATACATGCTCACAAGGCCCTAAGACCCTAAAAATACTCAAAACAAAGAAGAAAACAGAGCACAAAGCAACCCCGGTCAAATCATATCAAATAAAAGGTCCGAATATAAGTTAGCTAATACATCAAAGCTTAATCATGGGTATTGTTACATCTGCCAAAATCATCATTTAGGTCCATTTATAACCATCATTTACATCACCCAAGCACAATGGCTAACATCCTGGTTATAGTATCCAAACCAAATTATCAAAAAAAAAAAAAAAAAGAAACGACCAACATAAGATTTTGGTCATAGGTAAGGTATGCTAGTCCAAACTTTTTTGAAAAGGGTCCAGGCATTGACCCATAGGCATCCAGTCCAAGTTGTTTAAAAAAGCGAGAACCGTACACCAACACACCAAACGCCAAGGTCCAAAATAGATGTTTCAGTTCACTCTTATATCAATGAAGGTAGCATAGGTCCCGCACCCATGTTCAAGCAATTTACCTACAATTAAATATATAAAATAAAAACCATTGAGTCATTTGTGCATAATTTCACTAATTTTAGTATATTTTAACCAATCCTTAAATTCAATGAATCTGTATTTTAGCCAAAAATTTCATATTAAATAACTACATAATACCATATTTTCAAGTAACATGTAATCATCAAAAAAACATTAACCAGGTAAAATATTGCTTGGTGATAAAGTTTACTAGATAGACAAGTTTGCTTGATGAATTATAAGAAGACTTGTTCGGAATTAAGAATTTTATGAGGAAAGAGATTCCTGGGACAAGTTAGTGGGTTATAAATATATACAAATCTAATAAAATAAGATATAAGAGAAATATGTGAGTAGAGTTGAAGGGTTTTGCAGGGTTGAGTATGTAGACATCTCATGACGCTAAAGGAAAGTGTTCATAGATGTAAATGTTTGATATTTGGTTTGTTGAGATCGAGCAAAAGTAATTATGTGTGAGTGAAAAGATTCTTTAAAAATATAAAAATGGTCTTGTAGATCAGATTTTACTTAAGAGAGAAAATAAAGTCGTCTTCCAGTGAAAGAGACTCAACGAAGAAAATGAACAGTGGTGGAGGTAGAGGGATGACGGGTTAGTTTTTAATTTATTTTTTTTTATTTTTATAGATATAAAATTATAAATATATACGTTTGTCACCCTTTTTTAAATTAAATGATTTTATTTGGCATAGTGGTAAGTCATTTAAGTTAAAATTTAGAGGCTGGGTTCAATTCCTTTTTTGAAATTATTATTTTTTTAATAGAATAAACTCAAATTTCCTTATAGAGTAAAACATGTATTGCTTAATTGCTTAAATTTGAAATTATCTTTTTCCTTATAGAGTAAACCCGTTTTCTTGATAGAGTAAACTCAAATTTTGAAATTATTTTTTTTCCTTTATAGAGTAAAAGATGAGTTGTTTAATTGCCTAAGACTATAATTTTTTACTTTGATTTTTCTTACAATTTATTGATTCGATTTGAGCATTTATACAATATGTACTTTTCCTTAAAACCCTTCATTTTTTTAGTGGAACATTACTAGAATGTTTTGTGTTATTGTATATAATATGTTATGGTTCTATAGAGTAAATGCCTAAAGAGTTTAACTTTTTACTTTGATTTTTCTTACAATCTATTGATTCGATTTGAGCACTTATTCAATATATCATACGTTAACATGAAAGATTGAATAAGAATGTGATTAAAATATTTAGAAAATTTCAATAATCTTATCTTACTTTTTCAAATTAAATATGAAAAAAGTGATTGTTAGAACCATTGACACGGATTTATTTATCGATAAATTTGAAAGTAATAAAGCACGTTGAGCACAACTTACAATGCCTAATGTAAAAATCTAATATTAATTTTTCTTTCTACTTTATGTCTATTTATATTAATGAATTTGAAAACTTATATTCAAATTATAAATAAAATTTTATATTATAATTTTATTTTATTTTAAAAGTGTTTAATTTTTACTCTAAATCGAATCATTGACCCGGTTCATGATATTTTATAATTATTCTTTAGCCACCCCTCATACATAATCTTGGATTCGCCAATGAAAAAGAAGAAGGCTGTCTTGCATTAACTCGTGAAGGGGAATATAAAAACTTACAAAATGTAAAAGCCATAGACAAAATATTAAAATAAAGAAAAAGTAGAATAATAGGAGATGCTGCACCACTAAGGTGGTTGGCTATCCTTTGTTGTAATTGTGCATAGGCTAACATGTTGCTTGACCAAAAATCAAAATAGTGGAAAAAGATAAAATAAACAAAAAGGTCTTTTAAACAACCATGTGTGAAGCACGTGAGGTCTTCTTTTTTATTCCAAATTCGATATCTTCATGCCAAGTAGAGTATTGAACCAGAGACTAACCTTAACACACTTCTTTAGGATCTGTATCCAATATTTCCATTTTTGACCTTAGCTCTCCAAAATATCTTTGTTTAGGCTCTTAGTCAATATGTCAACAACTTGTTCATGAGTATTGTAGTACTTAAAACAGATTTCTCCACACTTCACTACCTCCCTGATTGCATGAAATTCACCCTTATATGTTTTGTTCTACTATGCTGAATGGGTTTTTAGCAATTGCTATGGCAGATTGCTTCTCGATCTAGAGAGTTATTCCAACAATTTGCTCAATTTCAAATCAGAGGGGACTTTTCTAAGCCATTAGGCATGGTTTGAAACTGAAGCTGCTACAACATACTCGACCTTAGTCGACGATTGAGCAACTATATCTTGTTGTTTTGAATTCCAAGTAAACATGGCACTACTAAATGAGAAGCAGAAGCCACTAGTGCTGCGAGAGTCATCAAGACTCCTATCTCAATCATTGTCACAATAACTAGCTAATTCCATTCCTTCATGCTTGCTAAACTTAAGACCATATTCCAATGTTCATTTTACGTACCTCAAAATGCATTTAGCAGCAACCAAATGAAATCATGAAAGAGATTGCCTAAGGCGTGACACCAAGCTTGTAGCAAACATAATGTCAGATCTAGTTGTAGACAAATATAAAAAACACCCAATCAATTTTCTATATATATATATATTTATATTTGTGGAAAAAGGAATTCGAACCTTACTTTTTTTAAGATAGAGATCATGCACCAACCAATAAACCAAATACTCGAGTGCAATCAATTTTCTATAATTGGTTGCATCAATATTAACACCTTTATCTTCCTTGCACGGTTTGTAACTATTGGTAAAAGAGTTGGAACAGATTTGTAATTTTTCATATTGAATTTTTTCAAAAATTCCCGAGCATATTTTTGTTGATGGAGAAATATGCAATCTATTTTTTGCTATACCTTCAACCCCAAGAAATGACATTTTCCCCAAATCGTTCATTTCATTCTCAGTTTACATCTTACTCTTAAATTCGTTCATGAGCTCACCATCGGGGTCTAATAATGAGAAGATCATCAACATATAAAGACATTATAAGTTGCACTACATTTTCAAAGCTTTTCACATATAAAGTTGGTTCATTCTCACTTTTGTTGAAATCATTGCTAACTAGATATCCATTGATCTTCTCATACTAGGCTCAAGGAGCCTGCTTAAGGCCATAAGGAGCCTTAAGCAGTTTGCACACTTTGTTTTCATTACCTTTCTCCTAGAAACCTTTTGGTTGCTCAACAAAAATATCCTATTTTATCACACCATTAAGAAATGCCAATTTGACATCAAAGCTGTAGTGATGTGCAAGTTCGGGAACCCGACCGCTAGACGTGGTTAACTTAGGGAGTTGCCACCAATCTTTTTTACCTAGGTGCGGTTGGCCATTTATTAAATTTGTTCTATTCAATGGAGTTCTAAATCGATTTTAGGTCCATCTAAAGAACAACAATTGGTCTATGTATTTTTGTTTAGAGTTGGGATGGGAGTATGGTTATGCACAGGGAAGGATTAACACCCTTATGACGCCCGCTCCACAAATGGTACCATTTAATCATATGTTATCATAACCCATTGATTTTATTTTTATGTTTTCTTAATTATTATTTATTTTATCTTTTATTCTATTAACAAATTAATATATTTTATTTGGTTTTATGGGTTTGACGTGCACGTGATGTAATTGTGAAATGCATGGCATAAAATCGAGATAATGCTAAATGAAAACTTTTTATTGAGTGTACTTTTCGAATTCGCCCATCATACTAGTAGGATCCGAGAGTATTCTCTCATCCAGGGAAATACTTGAGAAACTTGCCTTCGTAAATTTACTAGGTAGATCTTGTCATCGGGATAGTCGTTTGCGAGTAAAACTAATATTTTTTATGAGTGCAAACCTACTACGAGTGGAAGTATTTTATTAAAGATATTCTCCGAGCCTTCCCATCATATTGGTGAGACTCAAAGGTATCTTCTCACCTAGAAAATTTTTTGAAGAAATTCACCTTCGCAAGTCCCCTCAAAAAGTCCCATCATCGGGGTAGTTGTTTGTGAGTAAAAATAATGTTTTTCCATGAGTGCACCTACTACGAACGGAAGCTTTTTATTAAAGATATTCTCCAAGCCTTCCCATCATATTGATGAGACTTAGAGGTATCTTCTCACCTAGGAAATTTATTAAAGAAACTCGTCTTCGCAAACTTCCTCGGAAAGTCCCATCATCGGGGCTTATACTCGTATACAGAATATGTTTATATGCCATGACATTTAACGATGCGACAATGGTACGTGATGCATTCATAATTCTAATATTTGTTTCTTATCTTTAAAAATTTTATTATTTCTCCCTGTATGCATATATACCATGAACGAATATTTTATATTTAATTATTGTTCCTATTTAATCATTTTTATTTCGTTGTGTATTTTGCTATGTGAACACTTATTTGTCTTACTACATAAACTTCCCTAAAAATCATATTTTTAAACCGAATATTTTGTTTCTCAGTTATTATCATTTATGCATTTTTTTTACCAAACTTCTTTCCTATCTTCTTTTTGACTAACCATTGTTTTCTTTTACCTTCTTATAAATTTATTTTCTTTTTATTTTTTTATATTTATATGTATTTGCCTTTATATTTTAGCCATATTCACCACTATGGTGGATTTATTTTTTTATTTTTGGTTTTTTGTTAGTTGTTTATCATCATGAATCTCATTGTCTTATCTAATCCTATATTCTTTTATACCTTCATGTATATATTCCTTTTTGTATTATTATTGTTATCATATTCAATTTTTTTTTTATTTTGACTAATTGGTAATTAAGTATATAATTTTTATTTACTTGAAATTAGAAACATTGGAATTCAAAATTAAGACTCTCCCATCATACTGGTGAGGTCTTAATCAAAATTACTAACCTAGGAAAATTCATTTTGAATTGTGACTTATCGCATTCTGAATGGACATCCCATCATCGGTCTGACTTATATAGTTTCTGTGAGTTATATTATAGCATCTTGTCGACCAAACCTATATGTTTTCCTAACTATCGATATTAATCCTAAACACCTATTTTATTATTATAATTATTATCATTTTCTTTACCTCATTTTTTTTAGTATTTGGTGACAAATGTCTGCTTTTTGCCTACATCTATTTTTGTAATCTAGTATTCCACCCTAACATTATATACATATACATTTTACTTAATCTACCCTTTTTTGTGAATAAATATTTTTTTCTCTTTTTTTATATATTTTATCTTTTATGACCAAATAAATTTTATTTTATTTTTGCTTGCTTACTTATCCTATTTTCTTGTGATTAAATATATATTTTTTTAAAATGTATTTTTTTCTACTTAGCCTATTCTTTCTTAAAACTAAATATTTCATTGTTTGTTATATTTTTCATCTATCTAAACTCATTTCTCTACAACTAAGCACTTTTCCTTTTGTTTCTTATTTAAATTAGTTTCTTTTAGTTCTAAATTATTATTTATTTTTTTATAAATTTTTACCTAAACTTATTACCATTCATTTTCTTTTTATATAGTTTACCTATCTAGACCTAAACATTTATGGCTAAATATTTATCTACATTTTTTCCACCTTTCCATTTATCATTATTATTATTTATATACTTTTTCCTTTTTCTTTAATTCTTAGTCTAATAGTATTTTACATGTACATTTTTGCATAACCAACAAAAATGCAAATAAGCCCAAACATATAAAAAAAAAGGTGAAAAGAGCCCATACCAAATGGGCACAAGTAAGCCCAAGGAATCTGTTAAAATTAGCGTGGGCTAATTGCGGTCCGCTCTGTTAGTCCACTTTCAATGACAGACACCTAAAAAGAATATGAGCTTATTTATAAAATTAACCTTTTTTTTTCACATTTTTCATTCACTTTCTCTCTCTAGTCGGCTGTTTCTCTCTTCTCTTTACATTTTCTTCATTCTTTCTTTCTTTTTCTGTTTTTCTTCCTTCCTTCTTTTTTTTTTCTCTTCATTTCTTTCCTTCTTTCTCTCTTTTCAGCTTTCCTTCCTTCCCTCTTTTTTTTTTCCTCCTTTCCTTCCTTCTCTCTCCCTGTTCGACTTTTCTTCCCTTATTCTCTCTTTTTTTTTCTTCATTTCCTTCATTCTCTCTCCTTTCCTTGCCTCATTCTCTTTTTTTATTTCTTCCTTTCCTTCATTCTCTCTCCTTTCCTTGCCTCATTCTCTTTTTTTATTTCTTCCTTTCCTTCATTCTCTCTCTCTTTTCGTCTTTCCTTCCCTCCCTCTCTTTTTTTTTCAACTTTTCTTTTCTCTCTCTTCCAGCCACCTCCCAATGCTCTCTTTTCTCTCTCTTTCAACCACCGGTCGACGACTTTCCCCTCTCAAAACTCAAAAGCCAAATCTTTTTTTTTTTTGTAGAGATTGCTTTTGATTTTTCTATCTTTTTTTTTTTGGTTTTTGGTTGTGATTTGCTTGATTTAGTTTTATTGTGGCTAGGGTAGTTGGCTGATAGAGCTTAGGATTTTCTCTGATTGCTAGTTTTTGGTTTGGAAGATAAGACTTGTTTTTTGTTTTTCTGGTTGTTTTTTTTTTTCTCCTGCTCCTCATGAATTTTCAAACTTTTTATAAAGCCAGATTGTTCAAAATTTTGAACAATCCTTGAAGTGAAATCATGCGCTCTTGAGCATGATATCACAAGACTTCTGGCAACAAGAGGCTTAAGGTGGCAGCCAGAGGTGACCTCTCCTCCCCCAAATTCGATTGCCCCAAAAGGGCATTAAATGCCTATGGCCATAAGCTTGAAACGAATTGATTGGAAAGGGAGCATTGTGCATTTTTTTCAACTCTTTTCTTATCTTTTTTTATTTTAAAATTATTTTATTTATTTATTTTTTATTAATTCTTATTTGTCTACAAAAGTGTGCCAAACTCTTCATCTTTTCTTGGCCGCTAAAGTAGCAAGCAATCTTATGGTGTCATGACGAGCAACAAGGGCAAAAGTTTCAAAACAATCAACACCTTGAACTTGAGAAAATTCTTTTACCACAAATCTAGTGTTCAATTTGTTTACTGACCCGTCACTATTCAACTTCGTTCTAAAAATCCATTCGACACTTATGATTTTTTTTTATTTTTTTGGCCTTTCAACAAGAACCCAAGTCTGATTCTTTTTAATTGTTTGCATTTCTGCTTCCATGGCTTCCTTCCATCTATCATCTAATGCAGCCTCGGCATAGGAGGTTGGTTCAACAATTGCAACTTTGCAATGTTCATAAATTTCTTGAAGAGATCGTGTTCCTTGAACAGACACATCATCTACATTTTCATCATCAATTTGAATTGCATTTTCATTTGACAGATTACAGCTAGCAATGACATCATTGTTATTAGTATTTTCTACTTCATGCTTCTTCTAATTCCAGCACATATCCTTATCAAACTTCACATCTTGATTGATGAAAACATTTTTATTCTTGATATTAAAAAGATGATAACCCTTAGAGTTATCACTATATTCGAAATGAATGCATACTTACGATTAGGGATCAAGTTTGGTCCTCTTTGCTTGTAGAATTTGCGTATAAGCTATGCACCCAAATACTCTTAGATGTGCAATAGATGACTTGGAATTAAACCATGTCTCATATGGATTCTTGTCTTGAAGAGCCTTGGTAAAATATTCCACAAATTATTTGTAGCATTTGTTGCTTTTGCCTAGAAGACTTTAGGCAACTTCTGCTTAAAAAAAAGACATCTCGTCATTTTCGGAAGAGTCCTATTTTTCGTCTCGCATATGCCATTTTGCTAGGGACTATAAGGGATCGTTAGTTAAGGCCTTATCCTTTTAAGTGACAAAAAATTCTTAAACTCAATAGAGACATATTTTAAGCCATTCTTTTTTATTAGTGCCTTAACATTTTTATCAGTTTGGTTTACAACTAAAGCCATAAACTTAAGAAAATAATTGAAAACTTCAAACTTACTTTTCAAGAAATAAATCAACAAAATCTATTATAGTCATCTATGAAGGTCATATAGAACTTATTGCCACTTAATGAAGCTGTGTTAGCAGGCCCTTTACATCAGAGTGGACTAATTGCAGTCGATAAATGAACCTTGATGCTGTACTTTGGAAAGAGAGTTTTGCTCTATTTTCCATGAAGACATGTATTGCACAAGTGTTCATTCTTAGGCAACATAGCTAAGTCAGTAACATAATTCATAGCTCTCATTCTCCTTAGTGAAGGATAGTTGACATGGCCAAGTTTATGATGCCATAGCTTTGCATCGTTAGAACACGTGAGTAAGCTTGATGCTTAACTTCCATCCAATTTAATGGGAAACATTTGTTTCTCTCATCTCAACAGTGAATAACTTATTTCCAAATGAATCAAAGATAGAGCAGGCCTTATCTTTGAATAATAAAATAATCCTTCTTCAATTAATTGACCTACACTCGGTAGATTTTGTTTAGCATCTAGCACAAAATGAACATTAGGAAAGACTTAATACCTATAGCTATGTCAATGCCTATTATTACTTTTCCACAAATCTGTAGTAGATCACTATTCCCTATCCGCATAATTAACTTATAGTTTCTGTTTAGTGCTAAAAATTGAGGGTCATTGTCTATCATGTGATTGGAACAAGTGTCGTAACGTGCGAGTTTGGGATCCGACCGTTAGATTTAAGACTTTGAGTAATGTGTTCTTATGTGACTTTTAATTTAAAAGCAATGATAACATTGAGATGCGTGTAGGCATTTTAGTCAATTGCTCCACTGCACTGTATTCGTTGTGCTTGATGAATTTAAGGAACTTGCCTACCTCTTTTTCTGTGACGAGTTTTTTGTTCTCATTGTCTCGAGCAACTATAGGTCCATTATTTTGATCCTTGGGAAGGGTTTTTGCCACTTTCGGACCCTTTTTTCCTTGTTTATCCTTTCCTTTTTCAGTCATTTTTATCATTTCAGGGGAGTAGCATCGTCCATTTCGAGTTATGCCTCCCACACTAATCAGATCTATAGAAGATGCTTGAGCAATAAGGGAAGTTATGCCAATAATATTACAGTCATAATTCCATGGGACGAGCTCATCACTCTTATATGGGAATGGAATAAGAATTTCAATGCTGATTCTAGTTCCGACGCTACCATAGAGCTTATTGGTCATCAAAATTTTTTCTTCTTCATAGAAGATAGTAAGAGGTTTAGGTGTACTAAACGAGCTTGACACCTCTCTAGTTAAGTGATCTTCATTTATGGCTCCAACTAATCCTCTTCACCTTCTACATAAAATTTGATTACTGATAGATCCATCAACTTCTGCAACTTGCAACAGAAGTCATCATAACTTTGAATGGAATGTCCAGTGGCACCCATATGAAATTTGTAAGAAATACTGGAATTGTGCCCATTATGGCATCTGTTGATTTTGGAATAATGGCATTGACTTTGAGTAAGGCATCAAACACTATATCCATTAGTGTTTGGATCTTGTCAACGCTTCTTTTCACCTTATGGGTCCTTCCATCATGTACAACATTTACTGCAGGCCTTGCATGATCAAGCAAAGGGTTTCCAACAACATTCGAATCTTCCTTCTTAGTGAAATTTATGAGTCTCGCCTTAATAAGTGATTAGACCTTATGTTTCAATGTAGTACAATTCTTCGTGGAATGTCTTTGAACTCAAAAATGGTAATCACAATGTGCATTTGCCTCCTCCATATGGTTATCTTGTCATTAAGCTTTCCTATGTTCTTGAGCTTGTAAAACGTTAACTAGCTCAATCAAAGACAAAGATGACATGTCCTTAAAGTCTTTCAGAGAAGCAATTTTTTATTCAAATTTCTCTAGCAAGCTTATAAGGACTTTGTTGACTATTCTTTTCTTTGGTAAGTCTTCCTTGAAAAGCCTCAACTAGTTCACAACCTTCAAGACCTTATTTGAGAACTCCTTAATCGTTTCCTCATCCCTCATTTTCAAACCCTCAAAACTCCTCAAAAGATTCAAACCTATATTTGTCCAGTCCTATCATTTCTATAAAACTCTTCTTTCAGCTTGTCCCATGCCTCTTTAGGAGCTTCATAAGTCATGATCCTTGTGAAGAATGAATCTGACATAGCAGAATGTATACATGATATCGCTTGGCCACCTCTTCACTATGTTATTTGAGTTGAGCCATAATGGGGTTGGCATGGCGCATAATCTGTGGTTCTCCTCCAACTTCAACCATTTCTTAAAGGTTAAAAGCCTTTCGATAAGTTTTCATCTTCATAACCCATATGGGATAGTTTTTCCTATTAAAAACTGGTGCAGTAATGGCATTAAAGGTTAAGGAAGCCATACTTTGTAGCTTTGTTTGCAGATAAGGAAAATCTAAGTAATGAAGGAATAAAAGAACAAAGGTTTGATTTTTTTAAGAAAGTAAAGCCCAAAAACAGTCTTTTAAGAACTCTTTTGAAGCTAATGGCTGCTCAATAACTTTAAAGGCTTAAAGTAAAATATTCGAATAAGGCATTTTTATTGAAATTAAGAATTTTTTTAAAGTTTTTGAATAACCAAATTCATATTTTTGATTTGACATATTCAAATATTTATTATAAAGTATCAAAAATATTTATCTATTATAATTATTTTATATTTTTCAAATGACTAATATAAAATCAACAATCAAAATTTCTAATTCAAATAAATTAACTATCACATAAAATAAAGATAATATAATAATATAACATAAACTCTAAATTAATGTAAAAAAGTCTGCAAAGATTAGAACAATAGTGTCTAATTGTTGAATGTTTATTACTCACAGCTTTATGAGAATAATAACATAACAGACTTTCTGCATATTCTTTGGAAGAAATATGAAATTAAAGGAAGAAGGCATATGATGGAAGAAAAATTCAAGAGTGGATGTTATAAACTGAAATAAAAAACAATTGAAAAGTGATATAAAATTGAGATTTATTAGACACATAATTAAAGAAGAGAGAGAATATGTCATTTTATTAATTTTTTTTTACTTTTACATATTTTTAATAAGAAATAAGATAATTAGTTCAAAACTAATAGGGATGTGAAAGTGAGAGAAAATAAATATTTATTAGGATTTAGGTAAATATTTTATATATTATCTTAATTTTTATATATTTTTAATATAATTAATTATATTATTATTATTATAAAAATATGGGACCTTTTCAAATTTGAGGCCTAAAGCCCTTGCTTTGGTGGCCATACCTAAGAACTGGTCCTATTTCAGATTCTGATACCATGAAAAGATTCATAAAAAATATAAAAATGGTCTTGTAAGTCAAATCTTACTTACCAGAGAAAAAAAGTCTATTTCTAGTAAAATAGACTTAGCAAAGAAATGAAAAAGACTATCTTTCATTAACCTGAGAAGGGGAATATAGAAACTTGCAAAATGTAAAAGCAGTAGACAAAATATTAAAATGAAAAAAAATAGCATAACAGAAAGTATTGCACCACTAAGGCTGTTAGTTGCCCTTTGTTGCAATTGTGCAAAGGCTAACACGTGGCCTAATTACAATTCAAAATAGCAAAAAAAGATAAAATAAACAAAAAGTCTTTAAATTGACCATGTAAGAAGCAGGTGAGGTCTTATTTTTCATTCCAGATTCGGTATCTTCGTGCCAAGCAGAGCATTGAACCAGAGACTAAACTTAAACAGTGAGTTTGTGTTGGGATATGGATTTGTGAGTGTTTGTATTTGGTACAACAAGTGAAAGTACTCATCTATATTTGGTTTAGATTTGGGTAGTGAGTTGAGTGTTGATTGTTTGTTGATGTTGATAAGATTATAATTTTATACAATTAGTAAATTTTCTTTTTCATTTGTTATATAGGTAAGTTGAAATGCCGAATCATGTTAAATTCTTACTTTTTTTATGTATGATTTATTATTAAATTATGTTTGCACTGACTAGTTCATTAATTGATTAAGGGTTTTCGTAACAATGCAAATAGTGGAATGGCTTAAAAGTGAAATAAAACTTTATGCTACAAGGAAGCGGTGTATGGTAAATGTGTTGAAAATAATTCTTTAGGAAAAATTATAATAGTAAAAGGTTTTTCATGTAAAACTTCTCCATTTTTGTCAATACGTTAAGAAAGTTTAGAAGGTTTTCTATTAATAAAAGTTTCCTAATTTTAATCAGCATGCATTGCATGTCGGGAAGATTAAGAAAAAATTTTCTTTTAAAGTATTTGGGTTTTTACCAACACATTGGGAACATTCAGAAAAGATTTTCATAAAAATTTTTTGCTTTTCGCTAGCACATTAGGAAGATCGGGAAAAAGTTTTCTTTCAAAATTTGTTTGGTTTCCATTAACACATTGGGAAAACTCAAAAAATATTTTCATAAAATTTCTCGATTTTTGCCAACACATTGGAAAAACCGAGATAAGGTTTCTTTCAACCTTTTTATATATTCATGGATCTCAACATTTAAAAATATATACATTTATAAAAAAATTATGAAAAATAAAATTAAATAATGAAATAAAAGGCTAAAAGATGGCACATAACTAACTCAAATTAATAGGCATTGTGTGGATGCTAATACCTTCCTCATACATTATTGAACTCTCACACTCAATACGTGGTCAATCGCACTTAAACAAAACAAATTGATGACGACTCTTCTTCAATTAAACAATTAAAGTTTTAAGATTCACACATTATAACAAAATTGATATAATGTAACTTGACGTGAATGGCTCATTTGAACTCAATTTAATTTTATTTTAAAAATCAATAAATTACCAAATGATTTAAATTTGTAATGACACGAATTCAAAATAACTTGAACCCAAATGATTCAATTCGAAAATAATTTAAATTCAAAATAATTCAAATTTTCAATGACTTAAAATAACTCAAACCCAACTAGATTGTCCACCTATACCTACTCATATACCTAGACTTTTTATTAGTACAATAACAAAAAAAAGATTTTTTGCTATTTAAAGTATTAAAATATGCAAAGAATTTACTTTTATTCTGACTTTTTTATATTTTTTAAAATTAGATTCAAATGAAAACACATGATTTATTTAATTTAATAATATAATATTTACGTTTTTGATTAATCCGATCCCCATGGAACATTAAAAAAAATATTTTTCTTTAATTAATTAATTTCAATTGAAAAACTACAAATACAACTTAAGCATCAAACTAAATAAGCATGTGTGATTTGCTCAAAGAAAAGGAAAAAAAAAATAGTAGATCAGTTGGACTAGTTGCATAGGCCCTGAGATGTGCTTAGCGTTGATTAATTCTTTCTTGATTGTTGTATAAAGGGCGGCTTCTTCCTTCTTCTGCAGCACTTTAAAAAAGAAAAATCACTAAATCAAGAACTTGCCTTGCACCATTAAACTGAGACCTCATTGGCATGCAAGTTGACTTTTGAACTAAAGGTGTTCGTACTTTTGTTAGCAAAGGATTTTATAGAAGTTCCAGGAAATGCTTTTCTACTCGCAAGAAGGTCCCAGGGCCAGGGGGCTACTAAATAATGTAATGGGCTAAGAAGAGGTCTCGTTACAGTGACAGTAAAAGGCCGGGGAGGCCCCTAATACTCCAACAAGAACCAGCCCGCCAATGCCTTGCATCAATGGCTGCAGGTTGGCTACTTGCCCACCACTTCAGGTGACCCTTAGGAACACTTATATCTCATCTTCATGCTGATAATGAGAAATATTTTAAGACAATTGCTTTAATACGTAGCTTCTGAAGAAAAAGAGTCGCAAGCCAATACATATCTCTGTAGGTTGGATTTTTGGTCTCTAACTTAATTCCGTGAGCTCTGATATCCATATCATGACTTAATGTATTAATTCTTTGGATTTTTGTTTTTTGGTTGTTTTCAATCCTACAATTGGCTTATATGTTCTTACTTCATCCTTTCCATTATCAACCCTTCGTTTGACAAACAGACCTTTCATAAAGAAGTTGAGGATTCAAGTTTCAAGCTTTCAAGAGGAAATTTTGGACACCAATTGCCTTTGGGTTCAAGAATATTGTATTTAAAACAATATCAACACCACAATTATGTAGGCAAAAATTTAAAAATAAGAACAGCAAACTCAAATGATTTGTGATGATATAGGAAGTGCATAATATTATTTGTTTTATTCGTCACTGTATATATAATCATTGAATGGGTATGTAACGTTGCATTAACAATTAAAAAGTAAATTGATAAGATAGGCAAGATCAATAATTGTGATTACAGATTGTTTTTATGAGTCACGGGAATAGTAAACTAGAGAGAACAATTTTCTTGTGTGTTTACAGAAATCATTTGTCAACAAATTAATGAGTACTCCAATGAGAGTGGAAGAGGAGTGGTGGGTTTCTAGACAGGAAAAAAAAAAAGAAAGGAGAGCAGGGAGGGGGTAGGGGTCGTGAGAGGAAGAACACCGTGGTCACGATCACCAACAAACAAACAGTGTTTTGTGGCATCTTAATCAAATTCTTGTCCAATCATGTAAAGCAAAGAAAGGGGTAAAAAGGGTTAGTGACTGAGTGTGGGGAATGCCCTTCACTGTCAACAAAAAGGGAAAAAAGATTTGTGGGGCAAATGTCTTAAACCAACTTACCAGCTTAGTGCCAAGAGAAAATATTCTCAAGGACACCTAACAACAGCTACCATTATGTGAAAAACAAAAGAGAGCACTCAACATTTGAAAGTGACATTTTCGAGACTGTCCCTTTGGCCAGTCGGCAGGGACGATGACAATTCACACGCAAAGCCAAAACTTTTGTTCAACTGTTTCACATGCCCTTCAATTCCACTGCTTTCAAAATTTGCGTACGCAATGCTTGCTACTCCTTAACCCGTCAGCATCTACATCTCCTTCTCCGGCCGGTTGATATATATTAATTTCCTTTCCTTTTTTTTTCTGAATAATGATAATTATAAATATATTTTATAAATAACAGATAAAAAAGTTATGAAAGAGAACCGGGGACCTAATCTTACATTAATCAGCTAGCAAAAAAGAGGATTTTACTGTCTCTGTCTCTGTCTTTCTCTCTCTCTCCCTGTCCTTTTTGTTTACAGAAGTGGTATCTCCCAACTAAAACGTTATCTTCGAATATGAACCTACAAAAAGATTTGGCCGACAAATTTGGGTGATCTTTAAAATTTCATGGTGGATCGGTGATATTGATTGATCAGTTAACATGTATGGATGATGGATCCATGAACATATAGTTGATCAGTACAAATTTGTCAATTTGGATAGTGGTCAAGTGTGTGTGTGTGTGTGTGTATATATATGTTAGTGACAAACTCCTCTCAGTCTCTTTCTCTTACTCTGTGCCACATGAAATAACACTACATACAACTCAAATGTAGGATGACACCTACTGATCAAATTGATGGCTTCAGTGAGACCATATTGAACTTGGAGAAAGTAAAAAAAGAAAAAGAGAGAGAAGAGAGAGAGGGGGGGCCTGAGAGGAGAAAGGAAAGGCAAAGGTACTTTATTATTACTTCCAATCTGTTTGCATATAATGGGATGACAATCATGCATCTACATGAGGCTTCAAAGTGAAGTTATCATTATATTTGTGCATGCTTAATTGGATATGTCACCTAACAACAAACAACCCCCCTTAATCATTCACATCTTTCTAACTTGTTATTTGGGAGATGACTGGCGAAAAACAACACAAATCCCCATTGATTAATTAGATCTACATGTGGCACTCTACTGATAAATGGAATTAAATTAAGAATTAATATTATAAAATCCCTTCATAAAGTAGCTATTACACTTACGACAATGGAAAATTATTTTAATAAATGGAGAAAGACCTTTTCTTTTTTAATAAAAAAATAATTAGAAACTTCAGCTTCATGGTTTCAACCTACATAAAGTTCAACATAGATAATATATAATTGAACAAAAATGGACAGTTGCTGTGATTTTTTCTTTAATTTGGAAATTTGTTATTCTTAAATTATATTTAATACTTCAGAATGTATACAACATATTCTAATATTATTTTCATCGTACTCCTCTTTCTTAAATACTCCAAAAGAACTTATAGTGTTGGATGTGACAAGTCTTCAGTCGAATTATTTGTAAAGGAAAGGATATATAATTCAAATCAAATTGTATAGATTCCCCTTATTTCCACCCAAATAGAAAAGTTGATGAGCCACATCTTTTATTTTATTTCATTTTTACTTTTTTTTTTCTTTGAAGAATAAGTTGCACCGTATTAAACTTTAACTACAACCATATGCCAATCAAACACTTGTAACACTTAATTTCGAAATATTGAAGATTCCTAAGGATTTAAAAGAAAACAGAAGAAAAATCTTATTAGACCTTAAAAAAGGAAGACATATATAACCAAAATGTGGGAAATTACATGAAAAACTTGTAATTATTAATTGGTAGGTCAATCAGGTTTTGAAATTAACTCGTTACAATTGAAACCTTCAATTTTCAAATGGAAAACAATGTTAACCGTTAACCTAATTAGTTGTTATCGTAAATGAAATTAGTATTTATCCCAAATTGATTAACTGAAGCAAATTTAAATTATTTTATCATTAACCTTTTCTTAGTAAACTGAGTATAAGATCAACGCTTGTCACTAATTATAAACAATATTAAGATTGGGATGATTGAGCATGTGAAACTAGTGCCTTGGGATGATCTGGGAATACTATTCATATTTTGGTGTCTCTTTATGTTAGCTTTGCCTGTGTTTGGTTGACTTTTGGTAGCAAGCTGCAATTTTTAGTGATGCAACAATGACTCAGTCGTTTCGCAACTGCTTTGGTTTTCTTGGTATTGCGGTCTTGTGACTTGTTTGCCAATGGAAGGAATTAACTCTCTTTTTACGACGGTTGCACAAGGATTTTTTAGGTTGTATAGCTCGGATGAGGGAGGATTGATCATGTAATTTCAAGTTTTACCTGCGGATGGTTCTAGGTTGGAAAGCGAGTTTGTTCGTCTAATTTTTGTTCATAGGTTCTGTTATGTTATTTAGTTAAATGTAGTTCAGGATGTTGTCAAATTATTTTTTGAGCGGTGACGAGTCTTTTCTATAATTGAGCAGGTTTTTTCTTGCCCATACTAGATGTTTTATGCTTCAAAAAGTCTCCGCAAATCAGCTTGAGACTTGCAGATGGCATACTGGTAGAAGAGGCTAATAATATTACTTTTTTTTTAAAAAAAAATATTAGTATTGAATTGTAGATGTTGTACTTTTAGCTAAGATTGTAGTATAACAATAGTATGGTCCAACCTACAAGAGTTCTAATGTGATAACTCCAAAATTTATAAGAGATCTCGATCTAGCATTTGCCAAGTTGCCTTGTTTGAATGTAACTATGAATTTTTTTTTTTTTGCAAGAATAACCTCAAGTAATCAATTAATAAGAATAATCTCAAGTAATTCATTTACGAGTGATCTTTACGTTAATTTAACGTCTGCAATAAACATATTTGATGATTATTATTTTTTAAATATAAATATTTGATACGGGTCACACCTAATCCAGTTATAATTGAAAGAACGTTATACCAAATTCAATTAAAACTGAGTAAGTGTCATATCAAAATCAATCAATGTTAAAATGTCACACAGATTTAAATCGATTGGTGGTTGAATAATGGAAGCGAATAATTATTGGGATAGTAACTTAATTTTTTTTAATTGTTGAAAGACTATAAACAATAACTTTAACTGGTAAAAAGAACAGGGATGGTTATATGATGATAATGATGCAACGATTCCGTGGATCCACCTAAGTAATGAATTGATATAGAGGAGATCATTTTTGAATGTTGATTTAAGCACCGTAATGTCTTGTCATTCTTCTAGTGTTTGAATTTTGAATAAATGATTTCGGATTCTTGTGGCTTCATCATGCAAATATAAATATATAAAATATAAAAATTAATGGGAGAATAGTCTTATCCCAACTACTTGTGTCTCGCTATCCATCATCAAAACATGCTTTCCCAACCCAAGCCTTTGACTGGATACTCAGGGGACCGCATGCAGCGATCTATATATATATATATATATATATATATATGTATATGATCTGCTTTTTCAGTGTTAGATGGAAGATTTGAATTACAAGGAATTGAGAGGGAAAAAGAAGAGATTGGAAGGAAGGTATAACAGTTGCTCACCCTTTCCGCCATTCGAATAGTGGAGAAATGAAAGAGGAGCATTAGGCATCTTCAAGACCTTGGAAAAAGTTGTCAAAACGTTGATAAAAGACAAGCATCGTAAAAAGCAAATACTACACGAGAGAAGCGCCAAAGTGAAAAACCTAGAAAAGGGTCAATATACTTGAGCAGGACATCTAAAAGGGGAAAAAATTGGAATAAAGTAGTATCTTCAAAATCCTGTCTTGATTGGTACAAAAGACTATAAGAAGCAAAAGACAAAAGCTCAAACATATTTTATTCTAAAGAGGCCAAGTTCTTTTGACAGGCTGACAAATTATTATAGTTTACCTGCCAGTTAAGCCACCACATTTCTCGTTTTCTTTTTCTCTTTCCTCCTGGATGATTTACCATCTCGACTTACAATAACCTTCCCTAAGAACCACCTCGTTTCTACTGGTATCTTTATCTATTTTCGTGAATACCAGAAAGTCTTTTCCTCCATCCACAGTCTCGTTTTTCCTGCTATATATGGTTATATATAGATTATAACTAATTTGCAGCCTTTGCTTGTTGACGCAACTAAATAACCATGAATGAGTATATATGGCCACGTGCACAATTCCGTGATCAAATAAGTTTTTCTGGATACATTCCCAATGTAAATTCTTATCTGCTTAACTTTTTGATCAGAGAAACACAGTGTAGTGACGAATGAGTTCATGGGTACGTCCCTCCCCTCCACCCCTAATACAACAAATTAACCTCTACGTTTAAGTTGCCCTCTAAAGAAAATGGAGAAGATAGAATTTTCAATCCTTTTACATTTTGGTGATACTTGGAAGATTGATATGCAATGGTCTTTCACCCTAATTTGTATGTTGATATTGAGTTCAATACTCTTATGATCAGTAAAAGTTTATGTGTTAGGCTAGAAATCTCCATCTCCAATAACCTGTTGAGAAAATCAATGCTGTCCTCCTGTTCATATGATTCTGTGGAGACTTGTCATGCATAACAAAGAGGAAGTACTAGTATCATTTTATTTAATAATGGATGCTTAATTTTCTCCTGATTCTATCCCCTTTTCCCTCAATATTTATAAAAAAAAAAAATCATTTCTTACTTTGATTGATATGGTTAAATCAATTGTAATAATATGATTTGTCATCTCCAGTAACGTCCACTTAAATAAAACACACTCATCATTTAAATATTTTTCGACAAAAAATTATGACATAAGCCTAAATTAATATCAGTAATATTTTGAGACGTCTTATCATAAGTAATTTGAATTGTAAATCTTAAAATCGAAAAAAAAAAGTATATCATTTCAAAATGTACGGATGCATACAACAATTCTAGTAATCAATAGTCCGTACACATGATGCCTCAAGGTTTCTTTGAAGGGGATGGAAATAGAAGAAACACAGCCATGATGGAAATCATGTGTATGTATAAATGTCTACAACTATTACAACATGGTTTACAACTTGTTTCTTAAACAGCAAAACTACGTACCCATTTACTATAAAAATTGTAAAAAGCCCATCGCAGACAAGATTCGAGATTGCTATCATTGGCTCGACCTTAGATAGTAAGACGTGACAAGATTTACCATATAAATAGAAGTGAAAATAAAAAATCTGCACGAAAAAAGCCAAAAGAGCAAATAATGACATGATCTACTGGCCAAAACTTTTCCGACAAGTTGCACGTTCATGTCATCTTTGCTTCGTAATTGTGAGGATTGAGGAGTTAAAAGAAGAAGGCACGAGGGATCGATGAAAAGGGAAACAAATTATCACCAAAAGCCAACAAGGCATCTGTGGAGAAAATTGGAATCTTTGCCGTACAAACACTTTCTGGATGGATTATGCCAAGAATTGTTAATGACAGATCAACCATATTGCTATTTATAATTCATTCCCAAGGCGCACCCATTTCCTTCAACAATTCTTCCCCTTTTCAAAAGTTGAAGATAAAAGACATCTTGGGTTCCTTTTTATTCACGGAAATTACTTTCCTAGAATCAATTTTCAGATTCTGGGTTTTCGCAAAGGAATAAACATAAAGAAATTTCAGAAAGTTAATTCCAATTTTGATGTAAGGTAGTTATTTTCCTCGAACCAATTTAAAGCTCTTGGTCCATAATTCTCTTTTTTTTTCCTTTGAACTTTCCTCTCTCTATATTTAGCGAAAAAATTTGTTATACAAGTAAAATATATTATACTTATGATACTAATATTGTAATTTTTTTATCATTGTTAAATATTATTATTTAATTTTATTATATGCAATACATGCATACATATATATAATACCACATACTATATAATATTATAGTATATTATGATGGTTTATTTATTATATTTACATATAATTACTCTAAAGTATAAAATAAGATCGATGTATATTTATAATAAAAACTAAATTACTAATATGGATATAATTAATATAAATATAATAATTGATTAAATTACTAATAAAATTAATATATTTCAACATATTATCAAAATTTGTAATATTAAAATGTATTAATAAAATGTACAATATCATTATTCACATTGGAGTATACTCCTTCTATCCCATTGTGATTTTCTATATAGCATATTTGATTTGTTATACAGATTAAGAAAAAAAAGAACTTTGGATTTTGTGTATTTTATAATTAAATTTTATGTTTTTATATATGTTCAATTGATTTTATGTCAAAAAGTAAAATTCTATGAAACACAGAAAACCAAGCATTTTACATTAAAAAGGGCAAATGATTTGGAACATCCCAAAAATGAAAACTAGACTACAAAAGGGGGACAGAGGGAAAGTATTAAGTAATATTAATACATTAATTGTTGTTACATTTACTATGTTATAATTGTACATTTACAAACGTTCAATACTAAAATACAACAATAGAAAAATAATAAATAAAGGTTAATATATTCAAGTAAATAAGATAATTAGGCGATATATTTATGCAATCAATGTAAACATACATTATAATAAGAAAAAGTTTAATAAACTAACATTTGTAATATATATTTTAAATTTACTACACACTATTCTTAGGAAATTTTGTTAGTTAGTAATGATATATTGGGAATTATAACATTCATAAATTTATAAATATATATGCATAAGAATATTCTATAAGGTTTTACATATTAAAATAATCTAAATAATTAACAAATTGGAATGCGAAAATAATTATATAAGTACGTTTAATTAAAAAAGTTAATATATAATATTTACACAAACATATATTCTCTAGTAAAATTTAAAAGACATAACATCTAAAAAAACCTCAAAGTTATTCATAAAAATTCAAATAAACCCTTATTTTTTTTATTACATTCAATCAATCCTTATATATTTATTTTAAACCAAATAAGTCCCTTTAACTAATGGTTGGCTTAGTCAAAATGTTTCTTATCATTCTATAACATGTGGTACTAACGTGACATGTTGACGTGTTATAATGGATAAAAGTGTGGCATGCTGATATAACATGATGGCATGATCATGTGGTATTTTTCACCACCACATTAGTACCATGTAAGTATAAAATGATAAATGACATTTTAACTAATGACAATTAGTCAATCATTAGTCATAAAGATTTATTTGATCAAAAATAAAAATAAAAAGACTTGATTAAATGCAAAAAAAAAAAAAGAATATAAAATTTTTAAAAATCTTTTAAATACTTCATGAGTTTTCCCGAACCAATTTAAAAATCATACATTACATACCACAAGCATGTATTCCTTTTTGGATCATCACATGAACTAGAGGAATTTTCATCTCAGACACTAGTAGGGCTTCAAATCCCTTAACTGTTACATTGTTGCATGCTTCATGCCTTTTGACAACCATGTCTTCCATGCACACTTCAACATTTCTTCAAATCTAGTTCTTGGAAAATTATCTATTGCGTTGTGCTTTATCTGAGTTTCCCAATTTGATTGTAGCGTCGAAAAGTTTGAATCAAACCTAACCTTTGCAGCCATGACTGAATATTTAGTACCGGTGTATGTCTAAGTACCTTTTTTTCTTTCTTAGATTGGATCCCTAGGTACTTGTTAATTATATCCTGAGTCGTCGATGAATGCCCTTGACTTGAAACCTAAAAGACTTTTTCATGTCTTATCATTATTAAGGCCAACTTCTGGTAGTAAACTAAGTTTTCAAATTAAACTTACACATGATTAGTAAGACTTATACATAATAATTATTAAGACTGTAAACTTACACATAAACTAAATTTCCAGTGCCAATGGCTTTGTTAGAGGTAAAGCGGGTCTTGTGAGATGTTGAAGAGTGTTAAGGGACTCAAATGGTTCCCTTAGAGGAATTTTTTTCCGGCCCTCTTGAAACACAAGATTCTAACTTTGTGATTTTTTTTCCCTATAAGACAATAAACTTTATTGACATTAGCTGATAAATGAAAATATTTTCTTCCTTTCTATATGAGGAGGGTTTCTCCTCTCATTACTTCCTTTAACTTGTTACAATACCTTATTGCCACCTCTACCAGTTCCTCATAAACACTCACTGCCCTTACCTAACACAAGATCCCTAGAACGCCTAGCATACAAGATACTGACACATACAACCATCCTAAATCTACCTAGATTGTAAGCATTACACATATTGATCCAAGACTTACGTACACCTTAACAACACATATCCATAGACAAGGGCGGAGGGTCATGTGGCTCCACAAAATTTTTGAAAATTTTTAATTAATAAATATATTTTTAATTGTTACAAAAAATAGTATATTTATGAGGGTGTGGCTCCTCCAAAATTTTTGAAAATTTTTATTTATTTTTTATTTTTTATACCCCTCAAAATAAATTTTTTATTTAATAATTTATATAAATAAAAATAATAAAATAATTCCACAAACTCTACTCAACTTTACCCTAATTCTTAATTAAGTTTCTTCCCACTTCTTTCTCTCCTTTTCTGTTTCTCTTCTTTTTTATCCTTTTTTTTTTACTTTACTCTCTTCTATGTAACTCACCATTGAAACACACTTCATTCTTTAAAAGAGATTATGAGCTTGGACAATTACCACTCACCACTATTGTTTGAAACTAAGATGAGGTAAAGTTTTTTTTCATCTTATACATTTTATTTATATTATTTAACTATTATGTAAAATCAAGCATATCGTATTTATATATTTATGCATTATAGTTTTATATTTAGTATTTTAAGTTTAAATATAAATAAAATAAGAATGTTAGATGTTGACTGCATTTAATTTTTCAAAGTTTGATTAAAATATGAGTAAGTTGAAAACAATTGACAAATTCTCTAAAAGAAAATATGTAAATTGTCTAAATGATTCTCTTACACTTGAACATCAAGCTTAATGAAAATTGTGAAAAGAAGATTTCGGAACTAAATGGATGACGAGTCTTTTGTAGATAATTTAGTTGTTTATATTGAAAAAGACATTACTAGCTTTTTCAATACAAAGTCAATAATAGATGAATTTGAATGTTTGAAGCATCGTTGAACACAACTTTCCTAAAAGACTATAGTAAGTCTTTCTTTTCTTGTTCTTTTTTATTTACATATTATATAAAATTGTTTATTATGAATCCTTTGATTGTTGGTTAAATTCAACGTATTAGTTTTAAAAATTTTTAGTTTTTATTCTTTTTCGTCTTGGGCCCCCCTAACAAAAGTTGGCTAGCTCCACCCCTATCCATAGATAGAAATAACCACAAGTTAACATAACATAAAATACCCCAAACCATGACCTGTCCATTAAACCCATTAGTTTGCTCCAATTTTCTCTTGAATCATATCCATGCAGCACATAAAATCTTGAGTCATCACCCCTCCCTTTGTAAAGTAGTCCACACACCGATTGTACACTTTCAAAAATGTCTTTACGTCAATTAATTCCACAAAATTGGAGTCTCCATCTCCTTTCAATCTCTACATGGTACTATCACAACAAAAATTTAACTTGTCTCACCAAACATTATAAATACACCCAACATTATAATAATGTGACTATTAGATTGTAGGTGAGTTTTTCATGTAAATAGTTATGTCTCTTGGTATAGTGACATGTTGAAAAAACACCTACAAATCCAAAGGTTATGAGACAATAAGAAAACATCACAGTTTAAAAGTTTGGATACAAAAAGTTATCTTTTCATATTATAACTCAAATGTTATATCTTATGGAATGAATGATTGTCTTTTCGTGAGGTGATTATTGAAACAATACTTTTATCCAAGGATTGTATCTTGCAAAATGCAAAAGTGTCTTTAAGACAAATAGATGCCTTGATGAAAAGATTGTGTCTTTGAGAAAAGACACTTGCAAGCCTATATAAAGGACTTGTTGCCAACCATTTTCACACACCAAAACAAATAAGAAAGGACCAAAAAATCAAGAGAGATGGAAGAGTTATGTTTTAAATAAATATAAACACTTGAGTTCCCATCATCTATAAAAGGAATCTAAATTCCTTATAATCTACTTGCTACAAAAAGTAGGCTATAGGGTTGAACAACTTTACAAATCCTCATGTGTATTTAGTGGTCTACTCTGGTAAAGTGCAAATACAGAGTTAGACATTGGCTTCATTGTATCCCTAAGACTATTCGCACAATTCTCCTTTTGCATGCCGAATGGTGGGGTGAAATAAGTCTTAAAGATAATGTCTACTAAAAGGCTCACCTCGAAATCAATTTTACCAATCCTTTGAATTCCATTTAAACTCCATTTGCACCAACAATTTTAAGACTTATTTTTTGTGGTGTTGGAATTCAAAATGACTTCACTAAAAGAGATAGCTACTAACATTGTCAAGCTAGACCACTTTGTATGATAATCCATGGATGAGATTCATTTGTGGCAAAATGGTTCTACATTAAATTATAAGATAAGTTTTTTTTCCTTACTTGATATGAATGATATTGTGTGATATGCATAGTAAACGCAAATTGGTTAAAAAAAAGTATTTTGTCACATCCATAGATGATCGTTTTGTTATGAATCAATTTCATGAGCTTGAATGTATGCTTAATACCTTTAGGCAATATAATCTTAACATAAATAAAGTTATTAGTATGTCTTTTATAATTGATAAACTTTCCCCCTTATTAAGAGACACTAAGAAAATTCTAAAACATAAAAAGAAAAAGAGATGTCTCATAGGGACCTAGGTAATTTTCTTTGAATAGAAGAAGATTATCGCAAACAATAAGAAATCAAGAAAAATGAAAAAGAAAAGCATTCTAATGGAAAGAATCTTAAAACTTCGAAGGTCCATGAGATTAAATACAAACCATCAAACAAGACAATCTTATACAACAGAAGAAAACATTCCCTTGGTATGAATGACAAAAGTCTTAAAATCAGAAGGAACAAAAAGGGTCCATGTTTCCATTGTAACAAACTTAGACATTTCAAGACGGAATGTAGACTTTTAAAAAGCAAGACAAAAGGTGTGAACAACAACTAGTTTTTTGCTATGATTTCTAAGATCAATCTTCTCCAAGATGATGAAGCATGGTGGATTAACACTAGTGTAACTAAGCATGTATGTAAGGACAAGAGTTTCTTCAAGTGCTTGGAAGTGGTTAATGATGGAACCATGTTGTACATGGGAAATTCCTCCACTACACAAGTGAAAAAAAAAACACCATGGAACTCATGGTTACTTTTGAAAAAATACTTGTACTAAACAATGTCTATTATGTATTAGAAGTTAGAAAAATCGTGTGCTGGGTGGCTTGTTGAATAAGTATGGCATCATATTAATATTTGAGGCGGAAAAGTTCATCCTTACAAAAAGTGTACAATACGAGGGAAGTGGATATCTATGTGAAGACACGTTCAAGCTCAATATTAATAAAAATGCTACTAATTTTACTTATATTGATGCCTTATTTAATGTTCATGATAGTAAAGTAACATTGTCTAATCTATGGCATAACAAATTAAGTCATGTCGATTATAGAAGAATGCATGATATGGCTAAATTAGAGTTGATACCTAATATTGATGGAAATAATGATATGTGGAAGACATGCATGGTTACTAAAATCACAAGAAGTTCATTTACTAAGGTAAAAAGAAATTTTAAATTGTTTGCATTAATACATTCTAATGTTTGTGACATGCATAGTACTCCATCTATTAATGGAAAGAAAGACTTCATGACATTTATAAATGACTTCTCTAAATATTACTATGTTTACTTATTGCATGCTAAAGATGAAGTAATAGAGAAGTTTAGAATCTATAAAAATGAAATAGAATTGCATTATGAATTGTTAATCAAATGTTTAAGTGATGGAGAATGTGAATATTATGATGCCAAGTATTTCAAGTCTATTGGTATTATTCATCAGATTACAAATTTATACGCATTAAAACAAAATGGTGTAGCGGAATGTAAGAATCGAGTTTTTACAAAAATGGTCAATGCTTTGCCTTCTACTTCGAGTTTGGGAAAAGGATTTTGGGACGAAATCTTATTAACGACTCGCCGTATACTAATTAGAATCCCAAACAAAAAGAGTAAAACTACTCCTTATGAGCTATGAAAAGGAACAAAGTTAAACTTTAATTATTTAAGAGTTTGGGGATGTTGAGTCATGGTAAAAGTTCTAGAACCAAAGAAAAGGAAATTAAGTGAAAGAAGAATTGAATGTATATTCATAAGATATGCTAAACATTGTAAAACATATAGTTTCATGGTGATAGAGCCCAATGATTCATATTCCATTAATATAGTCATAGAATCAAGGGACGTTATCTTTGATGAAACAAGGTTCAATTCAATTTCAAGACCCAAAGAACTGTTAACGGAAAGTGATAAACTTTCAAAAAATGGTAAAGAAGCTATTGAGTTTCAAAAAAGTAAAAAAATTGAAAAAAAAACATAGGGATTCGATTTCTTCATGTACTTTGTAGAAGGTACAATAGAAGAAACATGTGAATACTTACCTTATTGCTTTAATGTAGAAGGTAAGGGTGATCCTCAAACTTATGAGGAGGCAATTAGGTCTCTAGATGCTTCGTTTTGGAGAAAAGTAATACAAGATGAGACAAACTCGATAATGGGAAACAAAACTTGGAAATTAGTAAACCTTCCACTAGGTTTTAAGCCAATAAGTTGTAAATAGATTTTCAAAAGGAAAATGAAAGTTAATAGAATCATAGATTAAGTTTAAAGTAAGGCTAGTGGCCAAGGACTTTAAACAAAATGAAGGTGTTGATTATTTTGATATATATACACTGATAGCAAGAATAGCTACAATTAGAGTGCTTATAGCACTTGCATCTATCTATTAGATGATAATTCACCAAATGGATGTTAAAACAACATTTCTAAATGGTGACGTAAATGAAGAGGTGTATATGGAACAACTCGAAAGGTTTGTTTTCCTAGTCAAGAAAGGAAAGTGTGCAAGCTTGTAAAGTCCTTGTATGGATTAAAACAAGCACATAAAAGATGGCATCAAAAGTTTGATAAGGTTGTGCTAGCTAATGGCTTCAAGATAAATCAATCTAACAAGTGTGTCTATAGTAAGTTCTATAATGGTAAAGGTGTCTTCATTTGCTTATGTGTAAATGACATGTTAATATTTGGTATCAACTTGGAACAAGTGAAAGACACAAAAAGGTTCTTATCAAAGAATTTTGACATGAAAGACATAAGTGTGGTAGATGTTATTCTTGGTATAAGAATAATGAAAGATAATAATGGCCTAACATTGTCTCAATCTCATTACATTGAAAATATTGTAATGAAGTATAATAAGTCAGATTGTACACCAATGTCTACACCTTATGATTCTAACATAAGACTAGTACCCAATAAAAACAAGCCAATAGCACAAAATGAATATACAAAGGTGATTGAATGCCAAATGTATGTTATGGTGTGTACAAGGCCGGATATTATTTCTACAGTTGAGATGCTAAGCTGGTTTATAAGTAATCCAGGAAAAGAACATTGGTATGTTGTTCCTAGAGTTCTAAGGTACTTAAAGAGTACAATGAATTATGGTATTTGTTATTCAGGTTTTTCTTTAGTTTTAGAAAGGTATACAAATGCTAGTTGAAACTCAAATAAAATGGATCATAGTTTTACAAAAAATTGGACTTTTACAATTGGCAAAGGTGTTGTTTCTTAGGATTTTAAGAAATAATCTAGTCAAGCTGACTCCACTATTGCTGTTGAATTTATAGCTTTAACATCTGCCACCCAATAAGTGGAATGGGTGAGAGATTTACTTTATAAAGTTTTGTTGTAGGCTAAACCAATGGCACCAATCTTGATATATTGTGGCAATGAAGCAACAACATCTAAGGTACATAAAAGCATTCAATGAAAAAAGTTGACATATTGAACTTCGGCATAGCATTGTAAGACAAAGAATTAGTAATGGTATAGTCACTTTAAGTTATGTGAAGTCTTATAAAAATTTAGAGGATCCATTTACCAAAACTTTGAAAATATACTTGACAATAAAGACTTTAAGATGGATAGGTTTCAAGCCTATCAACTAAATCTCTAATGGTGGGAGCTCATTTCAACGCTTATGGCTGACTTGCAAGTCTAGGTTACCAACTATTCTATCAGATGAATGATTGCAAGCACTAATTTATATTTTTCATCTCGAGGTGTATAGTGCTTGGTTCTTGTAATGTGTAAAGTAAGGTTGAACAAAAGTTCTTAATAAACTCATAACATGTATATGTTGAACTACTATAATTACAGGATACTTCCAATAAGGGCTACCTATGTGAGTGGAAGTGTGGCCGCTTTTATGAGTTAAAAGCTTAACTTTGACAACACTCATGAATGGATGCAAAACATAAGGCCATAAAAAATGTGTTGGTGAAACTAGAAATAAAGTTAGCAAGGACGCTTGTATGTGTTTAGTGACCTACTTGTTAAATGAAAAATCGATGGTTTAATGCTTGGTTAACCCCTCAATTCAGACTAGAACCAACCACACTCACTAAATGAAGGTTCAAATTTTTGAGATACCTTCATTTATGACAAGATTCTCAATGTTGTTGATATTTGAAAATTTTGAAAATGGTGGGGGATTGTTGATATATTTTCAAAATAAAAGGTTTTTTCTTCATTTGAAAAACTATCTTAGCTCAAAGATTATATCGTATAGTGTGACTAGTGGATTGGAGGTGAGTTTTTTATGTACATAGTTATATCTCTTGGTGAAATGACATGTTGAAAAAACACCTCTAAATCCAAAGGTTAAGAGATAATAAGAAAAACACCACAGCTCAAAAGTTTGAATATGATAAGTTATCTTTTCGTACTATAGCTAAAAAATGATGTCTTATGGAATAAATAGTTGTATTTTTATAAAGTGATTATTGAAACAATACCTTTATCTAAGGATTGTGTCTTACAAAATGCAAAGATGTCTTTAAGACAAAGAAGTGCTTTAATAAAAGGATTGTGTCTTTAAGAAAAGACACTTTCAAACTTATATAAAGAACTTGTTGCTAACCATTTTCACACACCAAAAGAAATAAGACAAAAGCAGAAAAATAAACAGAGATAAAAGTATTATATTCTGAAAATAAACATAAACACTTGAGTTCCCATCATCTATCAAAGGAATCCAAATTCCTTATAATCTACTTGCTATAGAAAGTAGGCTCTAAGACCGAAGAACTTTGCAAGCCCTCAAATGCATCTAGCAGTCTATTCCCGTAAAGTGTAAAGACCGAATTAGACGTTGGCTTTATCGTATTCCTAAGGCTATTTGCATAATTTCCCTTTTGCATACTAAGTGATGGAGACAAAATAATCTTAGAGATAACATTTATTGAAAAGCTCGCCTTGAAGTTAGTGTTACTGGTTCCTTGAATTCTATCTAAACCCCACTTGCATCAACATATTACATACATTCTAATGTTTGGTTTCGTTTTGTTAGGTGTTTGGATTTTCTATATTAGGTGTTATTGATTGTATCGTCTTGATATTAATAAAATTCTTTTTGATTGAGAAAAAAAAGGCTTTAGAGTTGTTGACTTTTGAGAAAAACCTTTTCTTATTTTCTCATGTTTTAGTTTTACTTGTAGTTTTATTTTTAATTGGCCTCTTATTGCTTTGTCAATTTGTTTAAATTAATGCTTAATGTGGTATTAGAAAAATACTAGCCTATCTATCATTTAGCTTGTAATGCCCATTTTCATTCTCAAAAAAGAGAAATACAAGCCTTGTAAGCATTCCCAATGTATGTTATAATTTCATTTCTCAAAAATCTCATCATCACCAACATTATTTATGTATTCACTTAATTTTGATGTAAAGGAAAAAAAATTAAATCAGGTTTCTTGATCTCTTCTTTTTCCACAAATACTTAATCATAGTTGCTTAAAATTACATTGCACAACTTGTATTAAAGGCAAATATGGAATGTACTCCTTGATGTGTATGCCAAATTATTTCCTAATTAATTGGAAATATAAATTATTAAAAGATATGTTGGAGTTTGGATTGACTAAAATTCAAAATCTTATATGATTAGGATTCTAGTTTATATACAATAGTAAATAATTGTACAATTCTAAACTTCTTGTTTCACATTGAGGATAACATGTGTAACCATGTTATTGATGAAAAATCCACTCTTGAGTTGTCTTTCCAACAAATTACAACCTAAACGAAAGTTATATCGCTTAAAAGGTTAAGAGAATGGAGATTTTACGAAGCATATGAACTAGTTCAATATGATTATTGATCAGTTGAAGATGGTTGATGTGAAAGTGGTGAATAAGAGAAAATAATGGTGTTCCTCACATCACTTTCAAACTCTTACGAGATATTTGTGGAATCTCTAATTTGCTGATAGGATACAATAATGTTAAAGTAATCAAGAAATGCTAATGTCTTGTGAAGCTCAAAAGAAAAGTAAGGAATAGGGTAGAAATTCAATTGGCTCAGCATTGGTGGCTGAAGTTCATAAGAGCAAGTCAACCTACAAGAGATCTAAGGAGGGCAAGTCATGAACTAACAATGTTTAATAATTTTGATGTAAAGGGTATGAACATATTCAGAGGGATTGTCCTACAAAAAAAGACGAAAGTGATGAAAACAAAAGTAAGGGTATGAACATATTCAGAGTGTTTTTGTTACTAATGATGATGATTGTGTTATCCTTACAATCTCAAAAGATATGGATGCAAATTCTAGTGATGGTAAATATACAGGTTCTACTTGTGTCACTTACGTATGCTTTCAAAAGGATTATTTTGATTTTCTTCAAAAAGAGGATGGTCGAGAATTTGACTTTGGGTTATATGAGTCAACTATAAAGGTCATGGGTTTTGGAGTTGTGAGAATCAAAATTTTTGATAAGGTTGTTCACTTTTTGGGTAGTGCACCTATGTCTCAAAAATGTGTAAAGACTTAATATCATTAAGCCTATTACACTCCAAAAGGTATAGATATTCTACCTGTGGTGGTAAAAGTCACACAAGGTGACACAATCCTAATGAAAAGGAATCTACATAATGGTTTGTATCATATAGAATGTGAGGCCTTTAAGGGATTATAATAGTGCAAAAAGGATGGTATCTACCGAAATGAGATTTCATTTATCGATGAGGTGATGAAAGGTTCCTATGATGTAGATAATCAAAAAAGAACGAAAAATCTTGCTAGTGTTAGTGAATTGAAGGGGTTATGAAAGTCCCTTGTTCTCCAAAGTCAATTAGTCCCTTCCCACACCAACCACAACACAAATTTTCATTTTCAAAACAAATTCCCATAGAAGCTTGAAAGGCTTTAGTTGCGATGCAATTCAAGGTTGCCAACCACCAAAAAAATAATGCACCTTAGGTGGTAAAATGAATTCCGCATTGAGTAGTTGTATAGGTTTAACGTTCTTGTTCCGCTTTGAGTCCTAATCCTATTATGCTATGGACTTTTATATTATAAAAATAGATTTCAAGACTTTAGAAAAGTAGTAGTGCTTTTGATAGTCCTAGAGAGGGAATACTTTATAACTTTTATCTTTTGCTCTAAGTGGAGCTAAAGTGGGTGTAGGTGAGTATTCTTGTAAGAATATTAAGAGAGGGTATATAAGGTGTTTTTGGGTTGGTTTGGGAAACCATTAACAAAGATTTATTGTATTTTAATTTTTCAATAGTAGAAGAATTGTTACACCTTATAAATGTAGACAAAAGACCGAACTACATAAATTCATGTATTTTTCTATTTACTTGATCTCATTGGATTTTATTTTTATTGTTTCTTAGGTAATTTTCATAATAGGATGATTTACAAGTGATAGAGTTTTTTAAACATTAACTTAAGGTTAGATGGTCGTCATATCTATATATATTTATTAATTTATTTATTAATTTTCATAAATTTATCTTAATGGGACATATGACAACCTTCTAATTTTTTTGGTGTTTATGTATAGGATATTTTTTTAATATTAAAAAATAACTTTTAATCAATTTTTCAATACTAAAAAACCCTTTGTATTTTTTTAAAATTTTCAAATAATTCTATAATCTTTTATTGCATTCAATTGTTTTCTTAAAATATTATTTTTATTAATTTGAACCTTAATTTAAATGAATATCATTAAAATTCATTATTTATGCTATCCTAGACTGCTATTTTAAAGTAATCTCCACATGGCAATTTAAAATATGAAAACTCATGCTAAGTTGGTGTTTACATGACATGTAGCACTAACTTATATGACATGGCACATCAATTTCTACAGAACCCTTTTTCATCATGTACGTGCCATGTAAATATTAACATAAATAGAAATGGTAATGTCGGGATTAAGATTTTAGATTTGAAGGAATGAAAATAAAAAATTTAATATTTAAAAAGATGAAATTATAAAATTTTTAAAAAATAAACATAAAATTTTAAAATTTTAAAATAAAATAATATATATATATATATACATATATATAAACTTTTTTTATTTTGGGAGGCGGGAGCCCCTACTAGCCCCCCCTCCCTCCACCTCTGGATAATGGTCATTTAGGCAAATACTGACATGGTAAATTAAATAATGAATTTTAGCTGGTTTCATCCAAATAAGTCCCCAATTAAACAAAATTAGTACTTTAACTTTAAAGATTAAATTGAGTATAATAGAAAGATAAAGGCTTATATAAATTTTTAAAAATTATATATATAGTTATTTTAATACTTTGACCTATAAATTTCCAACAGTAATTGGAAATACTTTAAAACTTTGTTTACATTCTCTTTGGATGTTATAGAGTCAATATCGGTCCAGCCACCAAGGTTTTGGAATAAAATTTTGACATGGTAGTGTTGCGACAAATGTAGCTCGTTTCCAATGGATTTGGCTTAGACTTGGTGGGAGCAGTAGTTTAAGATCCTGACAAAAATTAAAAATTCACAAAGTTCGGCGTCGGATACTGTAGGTAGCCACAATATTATGAATTTCGCAAGGGCATAATAATTTCACTAGGTCCCATTCTCTGCCAATAACCTTTGACAGATTCAGCTCACCCAGACACAATGACAAAATGAAGCATTCATTATTACATATAATATTATATATTTTCATTAAATTTTATTGTTGCGGATTTAAAAAAATATTTTTGAATTTAATTAATTTTTTAAATAAAGGAATACATATATCCACTTTTTTATCATATAGTTGGATGTTGAAGTGCGAATTGATAACATTTTGAATCTTTAAATGGGTAATATTAATTTTTTTATCCTATAAATCTCAATTTTTTCTTATCTTTTTAATTATATATTTTCAAATTAAAAGCCTCCAATATCTACTAATTTTTCCCTTGGGCCCTACGTAGTTTGTATCGTTACAAGAAATATCACATGTAGCAACAACAAATTTATGTAATATTGTAAGTTTTAGCAAATAGTAGTATTGCAAAAAGCTGTATTTATAATAATTTTGTGCATAATAAAATGCATTGATCATCTCTAACATTTACATAAAATTTCATTTTTATTCGTGACTTTTATAACTCAATTTTTAGATCTGTGAATTTTTAAAAATATTTAAAAATTCATCCATTTCGTCTAGACGTAAACAAGTCAAGCTACTTGTGATCAGCTACTAGAATTTTATTCAATGAATACTTGAATTTGACTCTTTGACTATCGAGCCTAGCTTGAGCTCGAGCTACTCAAGACGAGTTGTGTCGAGTTCAAGTTTTTTAATACTCAACTCAAGTGACCAGCAAATTTTATCAAAATTTTTAATCTTTTAATATTTTTTAATATTATAAATATAAATAAATAAAATATTTTTTTACATATATTTAAGTTTAATTTAAACATTATAAATACTTGGTGGAGAGGGTCTAAAAGAAATTAAGTGGGTGAAAAGTCAGTACTTTATCTTTCACCGATCGTTTGACACTGGTTCTATCAGTTTAACTTTTGATGTTATACCATGTCATGCAAGCTTCGGTAATCCCTCAAGAAATTTGTAGGATGTTTTTGTGGAGTTCCACGAGGAATAGTAACAAAATTTATCTTGTCAAATGGGTAGAGTTATCCATGTAGAAATAATTTGTGGACTTAGGCATTTGAAAAATGCGAGAGATGAATGGTGCTTTTCTTATGAAGTTAAGGTGGTCCATCATCAACAATCCTCAGAATATGGGTTCGCATTATGAAAACAAAATGCAAAATTCCTATGGCAATGATTCCTAAGATTACAAATACTCCTTAGGCTTCTTTTATTTGGCACAACACTAGCCGAGTTTGGCCTACAATAATGGAGAATGCTCGCTAGTCGATTGCCTCGGGTAGCGAAGCAAAATTCTGGTGTCGTTATTGGACTGCAACAGGGCAAATTATTGATTTTGTCTATAATCTTATTCCTCCAAATGAAATAAACAAACTAGTGAGTGCTTATGTCAACGAGAATGGTGATTGGGACCTCCAAGCAGGGTTGGACATTATTCCACGTGAAATAAGGAAATGCATCTTGGCTTAAAAACCTCCTGATCCAAATGTTGGTGAAGACAAAGTATTTTAGGCATCATTTTAGATTGGAAAATTCATAGTTAAATCAACATACAATTATATTGTGAATCCCAATTGTTTAGTGGAGAGACGGATTTGGCAATTGATTTGGAAGTAGCCTGGTGCTCATCGCATTCATACTATGTTATGGCTGGTAGACAAGGATTGTCTCTTAATTAATTTAGAGTAGACACATTGTCATCTCTCTAATAGCTCATTCTACTCGTAATGCAACATAGAAGCTAAGTCAATCAATCAAGTCATCCGCGACTGCCCTCCTGCTAAAGTTGTTTGGGATTCATTCATTCATTCTTGCTAACCTCTGTGCCTCTTTTTATTATTGGAATATTCTTTATTAGTTTTATCAAAACCTCATAAGGGAGATATTCTCGTCTTGTAATACCGATTGGGGTGTTTTGTTTGGCATCATTGTGTGGATCCTTTGGAAGTGGAGGAACGAAGCAGTATTTAGACATTGCAACGTGATTACTACTCGCAGAATCATCCTAATTAAAAGTTATCTTGAAGATACCATTCAATCTTGGTCATGCCTTATTCCCACAAAAATGAGCCCTATAGCCAATTGGGATTGGTTAAGGTTTGATTCCAATCATGCAACAGTATCCTCCATATTGAATGATTAGAGGTTTCCTATCATCAATAAGACATCAATTATAATGATTTATAAGTCTAATTGGATGAAGTCCATGAGATTAATATGCCTTGCAAGGAAACTGTAATGGGTTGTAGTTTTGAGATCCTTATGCATCAAAGTATAATCTCAAAATGTTCCTAATTAATATATCATTGAGACTGGACATCAATGATGCTTAAAGATTGGTATATTCTATGTTCTTTACTTTGGAAGTAAGTAATTGATCTCATAAATTAAAGTATAGAGATTCTTGGCACTAGAATCTAGGTACTTGCCTAGAAGAGCAAGTTTATTGAACATGACCCGCCATGAGAAATGCATTGGGTAATACACTCCAATGTCTATGCAACACTTTTTATGTGTTAATTGTGCAAATACTCCCTAGACTTGAGACATCAGATTGTCTTATATGTGGAGTGTTATGCTTTAATTTCATCCGTACGGGTGCCTAATCAAGGATGCCAAAACAGGATACTTTTGGGTATAAAATGAAGCAAGTGAAGGCAAATGAGTGGTCAAGATAGAAATTATCACCTCAAGTGTTTTAAATGACATATCCTATCAGTTCTTAGTTAACATTAGCTTATTGAAGTCTTTAGCTAAGGCAACATAGAGATTATGAAAAGGTTTTATAAGTTTCTATAAAGCTAATGTTATAACTGCAAAAACAAATATGAAGGTCAATAAAAGTAGACACTATGCCAAGCTTTTATCATCTCCGAGATATATGATGAGGGAATGAATTACATTTACACTGAAAGGTTGTGAAAGAATCCTTTGACTTTCCTAACAATTGGGTGGCCATGGTGCATTGCTAAATGATAACCTTGGTCTATGGAATTGATTATAAATTAATTGATTGAAATTTATATTAATCAATTAAGTCATTAATCAATTCCATTGCTAGCCATTAATCAATTCCATTGCTAACATGTTAAGAACCTAATGGGTCACACACAATGATTGCATTTGAATTAAATTGGGAGAATGATGATTTAAGTTAGACTTAAATCACATGATTGGCAATTAACTTTTGTAAAATTAATTAAAAGAGTTTAATTAAGTTTTAAGTATAATTATAAATAGTTATAATTATAAAGCCTTGATTGCAAAATATAAAGGAAATTAATTTTGATTTTAATTTTCAAGGACTTAATTAAAAGAGTTTGATTAAGTAATGGGCCCAATATTATAATTTGTTATAATATTGAGAGCTTAATTGCAAAATTGAAGTTATTTTAACCTAACTATATAAGTCACCTTTTAACTATTTTTCATATGAGAGTTTTTCATAATTGAAGAAAACTTAATTTTTGTTAGAAAAAGACAAGCGTTTCTCTCATTGCCGCCACTCCTTTTCTGTGAAAGAGAAAATTACTTATAAAGCAATTTTTAAGAGAGGTTCAGCTAAGCATGTGAAAAAAAGAAAAGAACAATTGTTGTCCTTTTTTATAATACAAAGCATAGTTAAAAACTCCCTTCTTTATTGAAGGTTCGTGTGCAATTGTGTGTACTACCATTGGAGGCCAAGCACTTGATTGGCTAGGGTTTTTGCTCTTTCTAGTGTTTGTGGGATTGCTTCGGGAAATGTTATTGTGATTACAAAATTACTTGGCAAGGTAACTTTCTGAATAGTAATTAATTTTGTGCTTTTATATGTTAAATATCACCAAGGTGATCCATGGGTCAAGGTATGTTTTGGTTGTTTAGTTATAAAGTATTAATTTTCTTTCTGCTGCATATTTTGAGCATGTCGTCCATAGCTAAACCCATCATCAACAAATCTCATTTAGAAGTGTTGATGGAACTCATAGAGCTTCATGCCAAAAATCTATTGTAAAAGGTGCCTTTCGTGACCATCTTAAGACTTTAAAATGTGGATTCTTGGTCAACCTTGGAAGCTGCTCTGCATATCGAGCAAAGTTATGGGGTGTTTATTAGTGATTATTGTTGGCTTAGGATGATGGATGCTATCTAGTGATTTTGGCTATGGATAACAAAATATCTGTGCAGGTGATTCAAATGGAAGCAAATGAATCAAACGCTGAGCATTAAAGACCTCTTGAAGAAGGAATGACAAATTAAGATAATTCATGTGCATCACGAATCCAATTGCTCAATGGATTCTTTTGCAATTATGGCTTTTCAATATCTTATTGGCATGATGTTTCTCAAGGATCCTCCTAGGAGTAGTGCATTAATCCTATTAAGCAATATTATGGGAATTTCATTCCCACATACTATATTGATGTAATTATTCTATTTTTATTTCTTTCTAAAAAAAAAAGGATAATTTCCTCAACCTCTATATTAAAACTATTGTTTTTACAATATTATAGAAGTTACTACAAATAGTTTTTCTTATAAATATGAAATTCTTATTTTTTATGCTCAATGAATATGAAATTTCTTACCTGTATTAGTTCACGTTTAAAAGGGATAACGATTGAGGTTATTTTGTTTCACTGGTAAAGAAGGGATGCTCAAATCTCTAGATCTCATATTCAAGTCTAAACATTAGTAGGATTAGTCAACTTTATGCTGAATTTTTTCCCTATATGCTAATTTATTTGTTTGGGTTTTTGTCATTATTTATTTTTTAATTAAGATAGGTATAATGTTTGACAACAACCTCTAAACTATTTAAGAAAATTCAAACAAGTTCTTATTCTTCTATTATGTTCAATAAAGTTTCTGTGCTTTTATTTTGGGTCAAATAGACCCTTATCACTAATAGTTGACTAATTGTTAGTAGTCAAAATATCACTTATCATTTTATATTCATGTGATGCCGACATAGAGAGTGAAAATGTCACCAAACCCATCAACATATCACATCATCATCCATTTTAATATGTGTTGTTGATTTTATCACGCAAGTGTACATATCATAACAAATAATATAATAGTAAGTAAAATATCGACTTTCATAGAGAATTGTACTAACTTTTGCTAAATACTAAAATTAGTACAACCTAATTTTATTCCAACAATCGAATTAAAGTAATCAATTAAAAGCAAAACTAAAACTGAATAATAACTACATTAAATCTAAAAGTTAATTGACAAAACTTTACTTAGAAAAATCCAATTAATAAAAACCTAAGATTATTATATCCCTCAACACTTTATCTGAATCCTCTTTTTCTCTCGAAACTTACTTCAATGGATTGAATTGTTAACATAGAGTCTCAATTTATTTATAAGTCTTTGTCGAGATTTATAAAAATATCTCTTTCAGTTAGTTTACTATATGTCTATCTAAATTGAATTGAAAAGATTTATTAAATTTGTGCTCTAATCTTTGCTACATGCTACACATAGGTATATGTCTATCTTATATGTAAATCAAATCACCTAACCAACTAAGTGAATTTGAACACATCTTATTCCATTCATAGCCTAATCTAATAAGTTGTAATTAAATATCCAAATCAAACTAATTAGTGTCGAGCAATTTAAAACATTAAACACAAAATTGGAATAAACAACTCATATTCCATTGGTAATAAACAAAAGAGAGATAAAATATTCAAAATTACATATTGAGTTCAATCATAATCTTAGAAAAGGTAAATTAGTTCATAATATCTACTAAAAACATCATCTAAATAAAATTAACCATTAATCCAAGTCAAAAAAAGTGGGAGAAGAATAAAAGTATAGAGAGAAATAAAGAATTTAAGCTTTCAAATCTCTAATCTTCTTTGATTTCCCTTATTTTCTTGCTTTCATTGATGGCTTCTCTCTAGAAAAGTTGCTTTGAATACCTCAATTGAAACATCTGAAAAAAGCCCTTTAAATACTTCTCAAAAGCCCTAATTTTCAAAAAATCGTAAAAATAGAATTTTTAAATAACGACACGACACCATGGCCGGCGTTGCCTTACTCTCAGCTACAATACAGTGCTTAAATTCTTCTAGGGCACCACAACGCCGTGCTCCCTGGTCCTTATATGGCAGCTTGGGAATCAAAGGCGTCACAGCCTCTTTCTTTCCAAGGCTGCAGCCTTCATTTTCTCATGCTGCCTTGTGTAGAAACTACAGTAATTCAACCTCTTCCAACGTAATTTTCACCTTAATCTAATCTAAATTAAATGAAGTAGTAAACATAAAAGTTGTAGTTTTGTCTCTTTACTTTCCAATGGCTTAAGAATAATGTCAGTTGGACTTATGAAGTGAGAGTTATGCTCAAAATACTGCAACATAAATAAATGAAGCTATCACCATACTTGTACGGATTATCACTAAATAAAGTATTTTTATCAAATTTCTTACAAAAGCAATAAAATAAGTCAGCAATAACTAAACTTAAAATAATTTAAAGTAATTTAATATTAAATTAAACTAAAATAACTTAAACTAAATTGACTCAGCATGATTTAAATTAAATTAAGAAAATTGACTAAAACTACCAAAATCCGCACCTAACACTCAAAAACTTAGCTATTTTAATATTCAAAATGTGACAAAATAACTTTATGTAATAAAATTATCAATATATTAATATGTCACATCATCGTCATATGATATAAAATGATAAGTGATATTTCGACTAATAACAATTAGTCGACTATTAATAATAAAAATTTATTTAACTTAAAATAAAAATATAAACGCTCGTTTAATTGAACCTAATAAAAGATTAAAGTTATGTAAATTTTTTGGAATAATTCAGGAATTTTTTCAAGTATTATATTATTAACATATCATAATATCAAAAAAAAAAAAAACTGGCTATAATTCGAGCAGTGCTTGGGCAAGTAGAAATTAGTTAGAATATGCAACAGCTTCCAAGGAAAGTAAAGGTTTTTGTTTACCGAATTCAATTCGACATCTGGAGCCCATATTTAATCTAGAGAAATGGAGAAAATCAGAAAATTCATAGATTCAGGAAAATTGTATATGGAGTAGAAGAGGCCACAAGCCATTAGCGTACTCCTAAATGTACACGCGTAGGACCCATAGAGACTGGTCGGCTGTCATCTCCCATCAAAATGACTTGTACCTCGGGTTTCCTCACTTCCAAATCATTACAAGATAGAATTATTTGTTATGACCAAAATCAACCGCATTAGGTTTAATGCCAAAATATAATCACATGCCAACCCAATCTTTCTTAGTTTTTATAGATACAGGCCAAAGGACTACTCTTTCTTTATAATTTTTAATATATTTTAAGAAATAAGAACAAGTATACTCGGTCCAGTGAGTAAATTTTTTGTGCTAATTTACCCCCTGACGCTAATATTTAGTAATATTAGAAGTACAATATGTTCACAAGATGCTTTTTAAAAAACAAAAAAAAACTGCGTACACATTACGTTTACTTTTCCTATTTTACAACCACAATTTTGAAATAAAAAAAAATAAACTCAATTACTTTTTTAGCGAAAAGATACCTAGACTTATTACTAAACCAAATATATTTAACAATTCAGATATTGTACAAAATATCCATGAAGTTAACTAAGTATTTAAAAGAGGACGCTCAAAACCCATATCTCTCATCTTATACTGCAGAGGAATTGCATGTTAATAACGTCCTGTCAGTCCCAACGGAAGAGAGAAAAAACAATAATGTATATATTTATGCATTTAGGCTATATTAAGGGACCATTGAATGTGGTAGATGGTGATTATGTTCCCAGAAAGCTAACAAAGCTTTGGTTCTAGCTAGAACCGGATTATATCCTGGGATCGGTATATGTTTTTGTATTTTATGTATTCTTCCAGGGTTTTCTATGCACATAACAAAAATATATATTCCCGTTGCCTTTGAAAATGACAACCAAAACAGCAACATCAAATCTGAATAGTAGATCTCATTCACATCTAATTGCCCACTTAATGAGTCAAATATGAAAGCTAAAACGAGTTTGATGAGTCAAATTGCAACTCATATAAGTAAAACACCAAAAAATTAAAAAGATAAATAGAACTGTTTTCAAATACTGATAACACTCAATTTATAAATAACTAAATGAAAGTTAATTTGGGGCGTTGATTTATTACAAAGAGTTGTAGTTTTTTTTTTTTAGAATTAGAAAAAAAAGATTAGAATTTTACTTTTTAAATAGAAAAATTATGTACCAATCAATAAATCAAATGTTCAGATACTATAGAGAGTTATAACTTGCTTGCAGTAATTATAGAAAAATCACCAGAGAGGGCTTGTGGGGATTGGGGTTTAATGGTAATTCGGCTTCAATTAAATGATAACGCTTATGTTGACAAAGAACATACAATTATTGTGTGGATTTATAGGAAAAATGTATAGCTAATTTGTAGTACTATTATTAAGTAGTAGAATATACAAATGAAAGATGAAGAAAAAGAGGAATAGAAAGCAACTTCTTATGGCCCAATGGCATGTCTCGCTTGGCCCTTGATGTGAACTTCATGTTCCTCCACTCCCTCCCTTCTCCTATTCCTTTCACCTCCACCTTCAACCCCCCTAATTTATTGCCTTATTTAGCAAAAGAAAGTTTAATCTGCATCGATCAAAACGAGATGTCGAGCGAAAGAGGGAAGGATGTAGCAGAAGGATCATCAAGGATTCCCGGTGATCATCAGCAACAACCTGCAACACCTAGCCGTTATGAGTCACAAAAGAGAAGGGACTGGAATACGTTTGGGCAGTACTTGAAGAACCAGAGGCCCCCAGTTCCTCTTTCACAGTGCAATTGCAACCATGTGCTAGACTTCCTTCGATATCTGGATCAGTTTGGCAAGACCAAGGTTCACCTGCAGGGATGCATGTTCTACGGACAACCCGAGCCGCCTGCTCCTTGCACTTGCCCGCTCAGGCAAGCTTGGGGCAGCCTTGATGCCCTTATCGGGAGGCTCAGAGCTGCCTACGAAGAGAATGGAGGGTCACCTGAGACCAATCCTTTCGCTAGCGGCGCTATTCGAGTTTATCTCAGAGAGGTCAGGGAGTGTCAAGCCAAGGCAAGGGGGATCCCTTATAAGAAGAAAAAGAAGAAGCCGAATCAAGGCAAGGGAACTGATGAATCCAGCTCCACCATGCAGTTCTCTTAGATTCATTTGGCTTCTTCTGGCGTACTATTTATGGTAATTTATCAATCTACCCGCTTCTGAATATGCTTTCATATGTACAATTTCACTTTAAAATGCTAGATCTAGCAGTGCTATTATTCTCAATTTCATGAGATCAATAACTTTATGTAGTTTCTGAATTAAACGACTTGTTTTTAAGTGATTTTTGTTTACATTTAAATTAGTTACTCTTATAGTACTCTAGTAAATGACATTAAGCTGTCTGTAGCTACTGACATACAAAGACAAACCAATAACTTCTTAACTCATTTTCTGGTATACCAAATGCAAATTAATTAATCCTCAATATCGTAAACCATTTTCCTTTGGCTTCCACTGAAATTTAGAACCTTCATATCTGAAAACAAGAACCCTAATTTTCATTTTGACACGCACACACTTGTATATAAACATTGGGTTGATGGAAGTCTCTGAGTGATGTTACTGATGGACTGAGTAGCTTTTACTACTAGGTATCTTGTACTCTTTGGAGACATTTAGTGAGATGGTGACAATGTAGTAACTCTATAAAGTAGATAGAAACAACAGAGCTGCTTGTATTATGGGGAAGATTTCTCTCTCTCTCTCTCTTCTCTCTCTCTCTCTCTCNNNTCTCTCTCTCTCTCTCTCTCTCTCTCTCTCTCTCACACACACACACACACATACTCAGACCCAGACAGACAACAAACTAAAATTATGCAAATAATTAGACACTGTATAAATAGTTGCTAAATTTAATATTTGATACTTCATGATAACTTTTCCTTGATTTAGCTCTTTTAAGATTCTGCAGATTTTGTGCCCCCATGAATGGTCAAGTGAGATATCATACTCTTTTTCATGTTTACAAATATATAATATATAATATACAAATGATTAAAAGCAAACGACTAATCAATGTTTAAGGTTTCTTAACAAATCAACTTAGTTAATAGTTTAGTGTTTATCCATGCTTTTTGTGTAGCTTTTGCTCAATTCAATTAACATAATTAATGCGAATCTTTACGATGAGGGCGAAAACTAATGCCTAATTAATTAATTAACAATTCTTTCGTTTAACGTTAACAATGACAACAATTTTACTAATGCCCCACTGATTTTGCTTTTCTTTAGTGCAGACGATCTTTGCAAGGCTAGTTTTGAGATTTTGCATCTGCATTTGTAGTTGCCCTTTGTACCTTCAATAGATTGCATGTTGTCCAATATCAGATTTTGTGGGACAGTAAGTTTATTCCATTTGCAATATATACTTTAGTTTTCAGATTAAAGATTTGGTTCGAGGTAAAGTTTTGTTGGGTTCATCAAATGGCTGAGCTTTAGGCATCAAAAGAATACATTTTTTTTCTTTAAAACTTTGTATTTTTTTAAGTTTCTATTTTACGCTTAAAAGTTCACGTGTTCTTGTCTCTCTTGTTCATCATCTTCTCTCCATCGATTCTATATAGTATAGTATAGCTCTTCCTTTAGTAATTATTATTTGAAATGTTGGCTAAGGCGATGTATATGGAGAAACATTCTTGGAATGAAGGTAGGGTTCTTTCTTTTCTTTTTCTAGACCAACTTATGTAGAAAGTATGCCAAATTTCTTCTACATTTTCATATAAGAAAAATGTAATTTTGCCTTTTGTCGACCATTTCTATACATAAAATTGCATGACCAACAAGACATTAGAGAAAAATACTTAGAAAAGGTGCAAAACTATCAAAATTCAACCAAGTAGATTAAAATTCCTCAGAGTCAATAACATTAGGGTCATTAGGAGTTCCACAGCCTCGCCTTTTTTTCAACTTGGATATTTCAGTTTACTTTTCGACTAGGACAATTTACATCAATGTTTCTCGTTTAAGGTCCCTATATATGTACCAAAGAGATCGAGTCACTATATGTTTCCTCCTAGCTTTATCAAGCACCAATGAATTTGTGTTATTATGTTATCATTTGAATTTGTAGACAACCTCATTTGCCATCTTTCTTGGAATCACGTACGGTCGGTTTTAAAAAGTTTAAACATTCCTTTCAGGACTTTTAATTAGGACATATCAATGTATGGCATTCATGAGCTTTTACATGTCAGTTCTCATTTATGAACATAATTAAGCCTTTCTTAGATATATTGGTTAGTTACAAAAAATTAAGGAAAAGAAATATCTTTCATCCCTTTTACCCACTCTACTCAAATATTAAGATCTGAATCTAAAACCTCTATCTTTGTTTAGGAGGAAGATACTATTAGGCTAGTCACTTAAATAAACCTAGGCCTTCAACATGCACATAGTAATTGCAATTTTGGAAGTACTGCTTTGATAGAAGGCAAATCCTACTTGTTAATTTGTTTCTTTGGTTTGTTGCTGCACGTATACCTACAACTTAGCATTTTGGTGTTTTGACATTATTGCGATTTTATTTTCATTTTACATACATACACATGTAAGATACGTGTATGTACATGTGTACATATATACACACACGCACGTATAAATGCTTCATGAAAAAAAAAGAGAGATTTGCTATATATCCAGATAAAGCTGTGCAGACATGTTGAACTGATGATGTAGTTTCATGCAGGATTACATGACAAAAGAATCAAATGGAAGGGGATTGTTAAAAGATAAAATCAATTGAAGATTCAGCTCAGTTTGGGGTTTTCAGCATTTTGTACTTGCCAATAGCTATAATTAAAGGGAGTTGGGTGTACATAACTCTCTTCGCGTGCTGGTTAAGAGTCTCCATTTTGTTTGTGTTATGGTTATTTTTGTAAGCTCTTAGTAGATGATCACCAACTCTTTACATGAATATGTCCATTTTATGCCTAAACTTCCTATTCCAAATATTCATAATAATGATCATATCATAATATATATTCTCTGTCCCTTAATATGCACACCTAATTGACATCCATCTGTCGTTATTAGCTTCCGTTAATTTCCTGTACGTTAAACCCTATTGTCCATTCCCATATTCCATGTTATTAATTCAGAATGGTATACGCTCTGGGCTTTCGATTAATGTTGGCTTGCTTTGCCATTAAACTTCTAAGAGCACCCAACAGCGAATGCCTCTCCACCACTTTCAAATGGAATATATATTGCATTTGAGACCAAAAATGATGAGAAAGCATGGCTTCATTCGGTGAGCATACATACTACTTTCAAAGAAAAACAATCGAAAAATGAAGGGCCTGCTTAGATCGGTCATGCAATATTAATATATCTTAGGGTTTATTACTTCGTATCTTACGAAAGGGTGTCTCTTTTTTTGTCCTTAAGTCGAATTTATAGAAGGCTTTTCTGTCGGTTTTTTAGTACTTTCATCCTTTTTTTTATTTATAATTTCACTAAACATCAATAAATACAAACATATTTCATGTAATATATAATATTTTTTTTTTGAAAAGCAAAATGAGAAGTTTCATTACTTGAAAGAATGTAATATATAATATATAATTGTGTCATACAAACAATTACGTAAATGTTAACAACATATCTTAAACTAATGCAAATTTCTTTTACCATTGACAGTTTATTGTAAATTCATTTATAAATAATTCTTCTACAAATATTTATTATCAATTTCTATAAATTTGAATTTTTTTCGATTTTAATTCTTATATAGTATCTTTTTAACTACTCATCCCAAGTACTTTTCAAGAAAAAAAAAAAACAACTCATCCTAAGCACCTTGTGAACTAAGCTTTGTCCCAGCTTCCTATATTTGAAAATTCTTTATTTTTGAGTACTTAAAAATATTTGTATGTATGGTTAATAACTGAATTATATTATGCATATTTATTTTGATTGAACTAAGGTATTAGATACTCCAAATTTTGGATACATTAATTTATGAAGTATGTTGCATGTTGATAATTGTTGAGGGAATAATGGGATATCTCTAGTGAAAGAGGAGGATGTCCTCGATAAACGAGCGCTGTTAAAATAAGATTAATTATTGGAACAAATTTTTTATTTGAAAAACCGTGACTAATTCATTACCAAACCAGTGGTCAACAAATCAAGTCATGGACCATCACTTCTTTCCCCGCCCCACCACCACCCCCCCCGCCCCCGGGCCCCATGGGAGCAGTGGCTTCTTTCCATGGAAAAGAGAAGTATCACCTATGAAAAGACATGAGGATGAAAAGAAGAGAAATAAAGACCTTATCACTTCATACACAGAATATAGCTAGAGCTACTACTGTACTACCTTTGTGTGTTGCCTGCATTAATACCTTTATCATGGTAATTTTTTTTGTAATGCAAATCCCATGAATGAAATCAATACAGATGCCTTTGAAAAAAAAAAAGAACATAGCCAGTTTTCATGCTTCTAACAAGACTCGATGGGTAAAAACAGATGGAATCGACACCAATTAAATGGTGATCTGGTCATTAATTTTTTAACAGTATAGGAAAAGACAAGACTAAAGTAGCTTTGGCTGAAGAAAGCAAATCACAAGAAATTAAGCATTGCTCCGTATCATAGTGAGTGCTAGTATACGTAGGTAGAAAATTTGCAATGGTCCTTCAAGTATTTAATTAATGAACTTTGGGTTGCTACTTAGGGGTTGGGAATTATTATTTCCAAAGCAGTAGCTTTTCTTCTATAAGAAAGGTATTGGAAGATGGGGATTTGGCATATTTAGAGACTGCTATTACCGGTTTATATGTGTTCCTTCGAGGGGGAGCATGCTTAAAAACTCTTTTCTTAATATTGCAGAAACCAAAGTGAAACTGACCTCTTAACAGCTGCCAATGGTTATAAAAATTTAGCCTCTTTCTAATTGAAGCCAAAAGTTTATCTTTTTCTTCGAGCTTCGAGCCCTTTGGATGGATAGCATTGAATTAAAGGAACAAACCCTTACCCTTTCCTAAATCTAACTTCCTAAATTAAACCTACTTTTGTTAATTACAGGGCCCCATTAACTTGGCTAGTCCATGAAAATAATCAAAACTCAATTAGAATTTATCGTTGTTTTAATATAATATATGTACTAGAAGGAAAAAGAAACTCCTACATAAGATGAAGAATCTAGGAGGAAATGGTATGACTGCATATCATTACATTCAATGAATCCCTGTACTGAGGATTGAACCTTTTGTCTTCGCACATAAATCTCGTCACTTTCATTGGATTAATCAATAAATTTAGTATCCTTAATAACGCGGCAAACTTGACTTATAGGCGCCTAGTGACTTACCCTTTGCATGCGGAGAAGGCCTAGACCCTTTGATAATTGATCTGAAGCCACTATTTCCCTGTTTAAGTTCACGAGTTTGAATGATCCATTCTTCATCTACTAACTGTTTTTCAACAATTTTATGCATTTTTTTTTAATTTTTTACTTTGATGGTTTTGGCTTCTTTAGGCTAATTAAGGGGGGAAAATAACTTAGGGATTTATCTGGTGTTAATTACAATTAAAATTTAGGATATCTTTTATAAGGCTTAAATATGAAAAAAAAACTCTTGAACTATTTCACTTTCTTTTTTTATATTCAAAATACATGTTTTCTTTTATTTTGTACTCACACAAGCCCTTAACTCTATTAAAATCATTGATTATATCAATTGATTTTTTAATCCACATTACATATAACGTGGCTTGATAACGTGACAACATGAGAGTTGGTTGCAGTTATTGAATTGTTAACAATTGATGAGAGAGAAAGATCAAGGTGCTCGGAACATGAGCAAAAGTTCTTGGAACCATAATGAAGGTGGCCGGAGGTGGCTCGAGAGCCTTCACTCAATGTTTAGAGACAACTTGAGCAAAAGGCTTTCATGGACAACCATTAAGGGAGCATTTGAGGAATATGGAAGAGTGGTTGATGCCTATATTCCTCGAAGGGTTGTTGAAGACAAGTCCAAGGGAGTAAACTTTACTTTTGCTCATTATTGCAACAAAAACAAAATGGAACAAGCACTCAAGTGAGGGGTCACTAATCGATTGATGGGAGAGTTGTGGTGCGAAAGGTTCAACCGTGGAGAAAGCCGATGCTGGCAAAGGCGAAAAGTGTAACAAATAGAGGTGAAAAGGTTCTTAGAACTAAAAAATATAGAGTTGACGAAATGATGTTTAAAAATGTTGTCACAGGTGGGAAAAAAGACACTAGTAAGACTTTGGGGGGTGTCAATCAAGCCACGATGTCCAAGTCAAGTACAAAAGAGAAGTCGAATAAAATAGCAAAGTGAAATTATGGCAATATCTCGAAACAAACAGCAGGACAGAAACCTTCAGGTCAACTTGGTTTTAGGAATGCAACAGTGAGCACCAACATTCCAGATGAGGCAATGGACTGGGTTAAGTTTAACACAATAGGAAAACTATGTAGAAAACTAGATTGCGGGCTAGTGCAAGATAGGTTGATGAAAGAGGGTTTCTCTGTCCAAGTAAGGGACGTGGAAGGACTCGCAATGTTGGTGACCTTTGAAACATATGATGAAATGGTTGTAATTCTGGAGAATTACTAGAACACTTTTGAGAAATGGTTTGAATCACTCATACTAGTAGATATATCAAGAACAGAAAGTGAAGTGATGATTTAGATTAAGCTTGAAGAGGTCCCAATCAAGCTCTAGCATCCTAATACTTTTAAAGCAATGATAAACTATTAGGGTGAGCTAGTAAGGGTGGACAGAACTACCTTTAAAAAAGAAAGGCTGGACAGAGCTTTGTTGTTGGTGAAAGTCAATAGTAGGTTCACTATTCCATCAAGCGTAATGCTTAAGGCGGAATGGAGAATTCATAATGTTTACGTGAGCATCGCTAGGGATGAACTTAATGATAACTTAAAGGTTTACTCAATTGACAAAGTGGTCCAACTAGAGGGTAATTATGGTAAGGTTATTTCAGAAGTCCAACAATAGTTCATTAGAAAAGCTCTAATCATGGAGGTTGACCAATTAACCACAATAAACAAGTTAATTGACGTTGAGATACAAGATTGTACAATATTAGGAAGAGAGCTAGCGAATTTCAAATTAAAGTCATTTTGTAGAAAAAAATGTTCTGACAAGTCAAGGGACAAAAGGTGAGATTTGAGGAATAAAGAAGTAGAATCTCAGAGCTTAAAAAAGGAACCAAGCACTGAAAAGGTGGATAAAGGTTAAAAAAAAGAGTAGAAGGAAGGAAATATTGGAAGAAAGGAAGTGATAAGCAATGTGGAAATGAAAAGAAATGCCAGTACTCAAAAAAGATGGTCATGGGTTGGGGCAATAATCGAATTGGAGTATAGGCTATAGCCCACAAAGAAATTTTATGCTGTTGAAGAAAATTCGAACTAATGGGTGACAAATTCAAACTCAATCTTAAAAGAAAAGGGCCCCAAAAGATTATTCTATTAATGGAAGCCAAATGGGAGGCTTAATGTTTAATTGCTTTAGTAGGCCTACGGGTATTGTTAGGCCGAATGGTAAGATAGAGCTAGGGGTCATGGATCAAAACTTGGGGGAAGAATTAGCCAGGCAACTAATGGACCAAAGCAACAATGGTTTTAAAAATTCACTTCACAGCTTGCTCCGTTCATCAAGTCAGAATATGAGAGAACCACAGCACTAAAGTGAATAGGGAAATGAGCTTGATAATTTGGGCAAAAAGTTTGATTTGTCTAATGGCATTATGGAAGGTGGCAGTGCTAAGTTGGCAAGTCAACCAATGTTAGATCCGCAAGCAATATGAATATGGAGTTAACATGCTCTATAGAAGGAAACAGGAAAGGCCACCCAAGCGAAGAGTTGAACTTGAAACTAAGTTCAAATAATGAAAGATGGATCAAAATAACCATGCGACGAAGCAAAAAGGCGAGAAACTATTTCAAACATTTCTCTTCAGATTTGTTAAAAGAATAAAAAGGGGTCAAGTGAGGGTGGTAGTAGTTATGAGAAACATAAAGCTAATGGAAAAACTAGAACAACCTCACCAAAATCAAGCAAATCTAGCAGAAGAAAAAGAAAGGTAAGAGAAAAAACAGATGAGGAAATAAAAGCTATTGATGTGGAGGAAGAAGTTCATATTGATAAGTCCATTTCAAACTCCAATATTCGAAGCAGAAATCTAGCAACAAGAAGTGAGGCAGAAAAAATTTAGGATCTAATGAAAAAATTGGGCTTAGCTTTTAAAAAGGATAAAGAATCAGTCATCCAAAGACTAGTGAAACTAAACAAGGCAGATAGAGGGAAAGGCACGTACCACCTCCAGATACAGCTTAGAAAAGTAAGACATGCTTTTTAGCTACTTTTTTCTTGTTAAGTTGTTTCACGAATCTTATGAAATTGATTACGTGGAACATTAAAGGGCTAGGGCAGAGAGTAAAGAAAAAGAGTTGTAAGGCAGTTGGTGTTGAGAAAAAAACCCGATAAGTTGTTCCTACAAGAAACAAATTAGAGATAGTTGAAGATAAAGTGGTTAGGTCAATTTGGGAGAGTAATCCATATCAGCACAAAATGGTAGCCTCATAGGGTGCATCAAAAGGGTTATTAGCAATGTGAAGTGATGAATTTTTTGATATCTAATAGAGCATTGAGTCTAGGTGCTTCATACTGCTTGTAGGAGTAGTGAAGAAATAGAACTTTAGATGCGGGATAGGCAATATCTATGCTCCGAACATGGATAGTGAGAGACAAAGACTTCGGGAAGAAATTCAGGGAATAATAAGCTCTATAAGTGGATCATGGTGTATATGGGGCAATTTCAATGTCATCATTAGTAGGAAGGAGATAGTAGGTAAAAGTTAAAATGGTCATACCATCGACCAGTTTAAGAGATGAATTGAGGTTATGGAGCTAATTGACTTACCGATGAATGAAGGTGAATTCACTTATAAGAATTTTAAGGAAAATGAAACGTTTAGTAGGCTTGATATATTTTCAGTACGTAAGGGGATTTTGAATGGGTTCGATGAACTTGTGCAGAAAAGATTACCGTCTTCATTGTTAGATCATAATCCGATAACCCTAAGGGAAATAGGAATGGACTGAGGACTAAAACCCTTTAGGTTTTTTAACCACTAGCTTGACGAGCATACCTTTGGGCATATGTTTAAGAGAGCTTAGGAGGAAGCAGAGAGTGATAGAGGTAAATAGTGAGATATTTCGAGGAGATTAAAGGAAATCAAACCAATGTTTAAGGAGTGGCAACGAAAAGAGTTAAGTAATGAGCAAAAGAAGGTGGTGGAAATTGAAAAAATCATTCAAGATGCAAAAGAAGAAATAGTACGGGGAGATAGGCCTCAAGAGTGGAGGGATATTGTGAGGACCAAGAAAGGTGAATTATGAAAACTCCATAAAGATGAGGAAAGAGAATAGCATCAGAAGTCAAGGGTCAAATGGTATATTAAAAGGGATAGAAACACTATGTTTTTTTCACTCAGTTGCATCATCGAGAAAGAGGTCTAACTTTATTCCATGTCTCAAAATAGAGAATCAAATTATAAAAGAGCCAAAATAGTTAAAGGATAGTATTGCCAACCTTTTTGAGATGATTTATAGAGAGGACCATGTAGCTAAGGTTAAAAAGTTGGGTGACACATTTAAGGTCTTTGAGAGGAATAAAGCATGCAAGTTGGAGAAGGAGTTTACTAAGAAATAAATGTGGTGGCCATTGACTCATGCGATGGGAATAAAGCTCCGGGGCCTGACGGGTTTAACTTGAATTTTTTAAAAGTCAAAGGTAGGTGATTAAAAAAAAGTTAATGAGCTTTATAGGAAAATTTTTTGAGATTGGGAACATTGATGGATATGCTAATGCCACGTTCATCACCCTTATACCCATATACAATACCTCGAAGAGCATCAAGGATTACCGATCAATAAGTCTAGTGGGAAGCATAAAAGGAAAACAATTAGTGGATTGTGCTCTTATAGCAAATGAAGTGGTGGATGTCATGAGGAAAAACAAAGAATGAGGCTATTTTTTAAGATTGATTTTGAATAAGCTTATAATACAGTCAATCAAGACTTTTTTTATTTTATATTAGGAAAAATGAGGTTTGAAGAGAGATAGAGAGGTTAAATTAGTGTGCATCTTTACAACTAGAATTTCAGTTCTAGTGAACGAAGTTCCTACTAGGCAGTTTATGATAAGGAAAGAACTAAAACAAAGGTGCCCACTCTCCTCTTTTCTTTTCAATTGTGTAGCCGAAGCGTCGAATGTTCTTATGAGTGAGGCGATTAAATCAAGAGAATGCAAAGGAATTGATATTGGAAATATCTCTCACTTGTAATTTATGGATGATACAATGATTAAGTGCACGCTAGAATGGAATTTGATTAGGAATGTGAAGTAGATCTTGAGGAACTTCCAATTAATCTCAGGTTTATGGATTTTGTGTTAGGAAAGATAGGGTTTGAAGAGCAATGGAGAGGTTGGATTAGAGAGTGCATTTTTATGACTAGAATTTCAATTCCAGTGAATGGGGTTCTTACTAGGTAGTTTATAATAAGGAGGGGACTAAAGCAAGGATGCCCGCTCTCCCTTTTTTTTTTCAACTATGCAGCTGAAGCGTTGAGTGTTCTTATGAGTGAGGAGGTTAAATCAAGAGAATGCATCGGAATTGATATTGAAAATATCTTCCACTTGTAATTTATGGATGATAAAATGATTATGTGCATGCCAAAATGGAAGTTGATTATGAATGTGAAGTAGATTTTGAGGAGCTTCCAACTAATCTCAAGTTTGTGCATTAATTTCCAAAAAAATAGTCTTTTTGGAGTGGGTGTTGAGGATAGGTTGGTAGAGGAATGAGAGAGTAAGATTGGATGTAAAAGGGAGAGATTCTCCTCGAAATACTTAAGCCATTCCATAAGGGTCAAAACAAACTCGAAGGAGATGTGGAGACTGATGGTGAAGAAATTTAAAAGTAGACTAGCAGGATGGAAAGGTAGGCTACTGTCTTTGGGGGAGTCGTGTTACACTTATTAAACCGATCCTTACTAGTCTACTAATTTTCTTCATGTCCTTATTTAGAATGCTGATAGGGGTAAGTCAAAAGTTGGAGCATATCCTAAGGAGATTTCTTTAGTGTGGGACATTGAAAACTGGGAGGATTTATTTTGTGGATTAAGGATCAATTTGTACTTATAAGGAATTTAGTGGACTTAGATAGATTGATCTTCAGACAAAAATATGAGATTACTTAATAAATGGATATGAAGATATGAGAATAAGCGAAATAGCTTGTGGAAGCGGGCATTGGTAGACAAAGAAGAGAGTGATCCTCATGGGCTAATCCTAAATCTAGAAAAATTGAATAAGCAATCCTTCATTTGGAATAATATTATTAAACCTACTAGAAAATGAGAAAAGGGTAGCTTGATCATTCGGGAGGGGTTGGGCTTCATTTTAGGTATAGGGGAATGGTCAGATTTTGTGGAATAAAGAGTGGATTGAAGGGTATATTTTACGACAGACATTTCTAAGGATTTACTCACTCGCCATTAACAAGAGTGGGAAAATAAAGGAGTTCGATTAGTGGGTGGAAGGGGAATAGAGGTATAGAGTGGAGTTGAAAAGAAATCTATTTGGGTAGGAAGAGGAACAATGGGAGCAACTACTTATGATCATTAATCAAAATCTTGTGGCGAAAGGGTATGAAAATACAGTTGTATGGAAGTGAAAGTCGAGTGGAGAATACTCAGTGAGTTGGTATAGTCGATTTATGGCTAAAAAGAAAAGAGTTCGGAATGAACAATAAAGGAAGGTTTGGTTAAGGATTGCCCAGATGAAAGTTGAAATTTTTCACTTGAAAATTCTTAGAGGTAGGGTGACAGTTAAAGTTAAGTTAGTTAAGAGAAGCTTACTTAGAGCAGACTCTACAATGTGTGTCCTTTTGTAAGGTTGGTGAGAAAACAGTTGACCATCTATTTTTTTGGATTGGTTGAAAGTTGGAAAGTTTGGTCGAGGTGGACCAATTTGTGGGGCATTAAATGGGTGGCACATTATATAACTATAAACTTCTTCCTTGACTGGAATGAACTAGTCCTAATGAGAGACAAGAGAGTATGGCACATGGCCTTTTATGCTATCACTTGGTCTATCTGGCTAATGAGGAATGAGGTAACGTTCCGTGGTAAGATATGGGATATTGACCAATGTCTTAATTTAGTAAGAGTACAGGGTAGCATGGTGGGCAAAGGCAAAGTGCCTAAGAGATTTCCATCAACTAAACGATACTATTAGGTATCTTAAATTTAAACTGCTTACTATTAAAGTAGCCAAGATAAGGAGGAATGTGTAGTGGGAACCACCCAACAAGGGATGGCTTAAATACAATGTAGATGGAGCAGCTAGGGGGAGCCTAGGTCAAGCTACCATAGGAAGAGTATTAAGAGATAAGGCAAGAGCCATGAAACTATTATTCTCAAAACCTGTGGGAGTCACTGAAGCCAATGTAGCCAAAGTGTTGGCAATTAAGGAAGCCTTCAAATTGTTTCAAGCTTCAAAATGAGTAGGGAGTCACTACCTTAATTGAGAACGATTCAAAGAATGCTATCAATTAGGTCCAACATCTTGAGAAAGCCCCATAAGGGATAAAGAGAGAGATTCTAGGCTTTGATGGTATCAAGAATAAAACAAGGGAGTGGCAAGTTAGAAAGGTTTCTAGGGAAGCTAACGGGTTGGTAGATGAGTTTGCTAAGTCGAGGGTTTAGAGATAAAGAGATCTCATTGTAGTCTAGGACTAGTCAACGGAGGAGAATTTTTTATAAAAAAAAGGGGACATGTGGGCTTCGATAGGGATTTTTGATCTTGTATTTCCAGATCGTTATGATTTATTTTCCCTATGCTCCTTTTACATGAAGGTGATGTTTTGATGGCTTTATTAAATGCGTGCAGGTGTCTTCGGAGTTTTATTTTTGATTTTTTGTTATTTATTCATCCATCGATCAAGTCACGATGGCTAGTGAGCTACCAAGATTTTAATATTAAAAAAAAGAGGAAAAAAAAGAAGAAGAAACAAGCAAAAGTGAAGAAAAAGAAACAATCAATAAGAAAAAAAATAGAAAATGGAAAGAAAAGAAAAATAAAAAAAATGACAAGGAATTGTAAGAATGAAGCATGGTATTAATGCCATAATATTCTTGCTTGATTAGTGATTTGCTTGCCTCAATTGGGGGGGTACGGGGCTATGATAAGACTTTGAGGGAGGAATTGTGATCATGCACTCGCTTTTAATTCCTCAATATGCATGTGACACTAGAGGGAGTTTTGGGTGGGTAGCGAGTGGCTAGAAAATTACCTTTCCTCTCGTTTCCTTGTGTGTTGGTCACAAACTCATTATTAACCACTTGATTTCTACTTTGAGGCTCTTCCACTGAGGTTGGTTTTTTTACTTTTTCTTTTTCATAGGAGGATAGGGAAAGAGACAAGAGGGAGGGGTAGGTTAAGTTGTATTTAGATTCTCATTAATTGGGCTTTGTATGGATTTTGAGAGTGGACTATTGAAAGCTGATGAGAGATGCTTTTTGTAGATAGTTATTACCATATGATCTTGATGGCATGGCTTGACCTTGGAGCTCTTGTTTTCGACTCCACTTCATGCATGCTTGTGGCTCATTGGTCCTTAGGAACCATCACAGGGGTTCTGTTTTTGTTCTCAAGGGGCGGTAGGGATATTGATGGGCAGGGGTCTTTGGATGTTATCTAGGGGGTGTGGTTGTTTGTTTTTGCTTTGGGGGCTATTCTTCTCTTTCTGTAGAAAGGGGATAAAAAAGGTTGGGGGGGAAAAGTAGTCGCTGGATTGCAGTGCATGGGGGAGAGGAAAGATGGGAAGTGTCCAACAAGTGTGCCTGAATGGTGAGAAGAGCTAGGGGGTGTTCCACTTGTTGGTTTTCAATGAGGATTTTGTTGGCTTGCCTGTTGTTTCGATTATCCTCCTTTTTGTTATGGAGTTGGATGCGTTTCTTTGATCTCCTTGATGTTTGGACTCTACTTTTAGCTCAAGAATTGCTATAGGGAGTTGCTGCATTGGTTTGGTGCGGTTGCTTCCATGCTAGTTTGTTGCCAGATCATGTTGTCAAAGAGGCTCAGCGCTTGTCGCTTATGTTATGTGGTGTCGACTAATCGTGGCAGCTCCATTTGATTAACACCTATTTTGAATTTTTTTTTCATCATTAGGATTTGCATGCTTCTCATAAACCAAGGTTAGTCCTCTCTTTTTGTTTGAGGCATTCCTTTTTGTGCACTACTTTGCTAATTTTTTGTATAGGGGCAAACAGTCTTTTTCTTTTTTAGTAAACCAAGGTAGGAGTAAGACTCTTGGTCTTTACTGCCAATGACTTTTGCACGGTCTCTTTTGTAAGTGTACAGATTTCCAATGCCCAGACCATTTTAATGTGTCATGAAAAGTCTATTATAATAAGCAAAAGACTTATAATGACATATAGATCACTCAAACTAATAAAATCATCTTTAAAAAAAAAACGTGGCAACATGATAATTAATATGATTTTTTTGTATAAAATAAAATAATTTAAATTTTTTTTTAATATTTAAGCCTATGTATATTAACCTTAATTTACAATGTAAATTCAAAGGCCCAAATATCCTAAAGCATTTTTCTCTCATATGAAGTTTGGACACGGGTCCTTATCATGTCCTTTCTCTCATTACACCAAACCCCCTCCCTTACTTGCTTTTCGGATTTCGTTCTTTTTCTTTGACCATATTATCAATTATCAAGAATCGCACTAATTATCTTGCTTTATTATCATCATTCATCAAGTTGCAGCTTTGTAATTTGCACCATCCTTGAGATGACGTCTAGAATCATGTGCATGACAATGTCCCTTGCTGAATGATAACTAGACAAATAAAGCTGACAAGTCTATTCGGTTTCTTTGATAATCAACAATTGTGACGGTTGAATAGGGTCTTTGTTTGTTTTCAGTTACCTTCATATATTCAATGCCAAGAAGTAAAGTTTACGGGCTCATAAACATTACAGAAACTTACAATTAGGTTGTCATTTTTTACTTTATTTTGCTTGGCTTTCATTTTTCCAAGGCATCTAGCAATAATAATTATTAAATCACTCAACATCTAAATATTTTATTTAATGATCATTGTGCGTATATTTCTTTTAAAAATATTGAAAAGTTGAAATCTTTCGTGTAAAAAAATATATTTGATAAAAACTTATATAATTGAATACTAAATTTTAAAGATCACAATCAATCGCAACAATGAAGAAATTAAGTCAAAAAGATCAAGTCACGACGAATTAAATAAATATTTTGATGGGTATATTATTTAAATGTAAATTATGTAGATGTCATTTGCATATATTTAAATTGTACGTTTGGAATAATAAAACTTGTTTTATGCGACTGGGGTTTTTGTCAAACCACTGTAGGACACGATGTTCAATTATTCTTTTAGTTTGAAATTTATCCACCATTTGTTCTGCATTTGATTGAGGATCATTTTTTATATGCATATGCTCATATGAGGTGATACAGGAAATATAAAATTCGTAGAGATTCCAATTTTAGTGAAATAATTAAATCTCTCTAATTATTGAAATTGACTCTACCATTTCAAGAGTTTAATGAGAGTTTCTTCCTTGGACTAGGAAAGGATTAAAGCCAATTTTGGAGATTGGTAAAGCGATTGCATTCAATCAAATAATGAAATGAATAAAATTCTCGTATGATATAATTTATTTCAAAATGAAATTGCATGTTCAAAATTATTTATCATCCAGCAAAATTTTGTCTTGATATAATATCATTTTAGAGTTTTGATTGATATTAACAAATTTAAAAAGTATATAAATTCGATTTATTTGAATTATTATTATATAAAGATTAAAATACAAAAACTAAAAACATAATTTAGTCTTTCTAAAATAATGTCACGAAGCTGAAGAAATTTTTTATAATTTTATGTCTTCCTCTGCCATGATTGCCCTAATCTAAGATGGTCAAAGATTTCAAGTTACCACAATATTAAAGCTGCGCAAATCATTTAGTTAGATTCTCAGTTAGGCCCTTTGAAATGAGAGAATTTTTCTGCTCAAATTCTCCCTAGAAAAATTATTCTTTCTATTCTACCATTGCCCCTAGAATTTTTTAGGCCTTTCATTTTTTGGGCCAATCAAGTTAGATTTGGGCCTTTGAGAATTTTTGGGCACATAATTGGAATAAACTGATGTTGTGTATTTTGTGTACTTTTTGGGCCCCAAAAAATTCTCAAAGGCCCACCTTAATTTGTTTATAAATTGGAGTTGTTAAATTGTGTATTTCTATACTATCATTATTTTGTGTAAATTAATAATTATATATGTTTTATTATTACTACTACTATTTATTATAATATTTTTTAATTTAAATTTATTATTTTGTTATTATAATATTGTTCTACTAATAATTATTATTTTTGTAAATATTCAAAAAACAAAAGTGACCCATGGGTCAAAGCAGGTCACCTCGTTCTAGTAAATATAAAACTAATAAATATGGATTTCAGTCCAACGAAAAAAGAATATGGATTCTTCACTTTTAAAAAGGATTTGAAATCCACACTATGTTAAACGGACATGTCGCAGTCGCATTTGAAAGAGGGTATGACGTGGCTTTTTAAATGAGAGCAGGTGCTTAAGCTTAAGTGGAGTGGCAAAGGAAAAGGAAAAATATTAGCCGTAGGCAGTAGCAAACCTTCGCGTCTCCGTTGACTCCAATAGCCATCAGATCTACTCATTCTGGCTGCAACACTCTCCCATCAACATTGAAATTGGAGCTTCAAGCCACCACTGAAATAATCAAGTAATTTATTCATTTAGTAGGATTTGCCGTAATCCGCATGCATAGATACCAACTTGTAGATGACCTGTTTGAGAAATTGTCCACAAGAATGTTACTCTTAAATAATCATTTTATCCAATACAATGCACTACACAAATAATCGTTAGGATTCGGTGCATATTTCCCTGATGCTATGGCTTCTACTTGAACAGACACATTTAAGAGAGGAAGACTCTAGGTTGCCTGAACCTTTTAGAATGATATATACAATGGTTCTGCCTAGCAAAGTATGTACTTTCTTTGTTATCCACTTCCATCCTTTCTTTCTCACATTATTTTTCTTTTTTTCGTAAAATTAGAAAAATAGGAAAACATCTTTGCTCTGAATGTTTTTGCAATATGATGCTACAGCTATTTTGGGTTTTTGAGAGCAAAGGAGCTTGAGCAGATTCTTTTGTAATGCTCTGTTTACTGCTTTAATCAAGTTTACTGATCATTGATAAAATCAGCAAAGTAATGATAGAACCAGTAGAAGAATGAAGGAAAGGTCAATAGACAATTGAGAGAAAAATGATTTCTCATTACTGAATTAGTTAATACAAGGGGTATTTATACAAGCAACTAACTAACATTGAAGATAACTAACAACTAACCTTTAACTAATTACATCAACATGGTAAAAGTAACTAGAAAAATAATAAGATAGTAAAAACACACTCTAAGCTTATAATAAAATTACAAGTGTCCTACTTCTTCCAAGACTTTACAGATGAATAATCTTCTGATACTATGTTTTTCAGTACGGTTAGTAGCTCAACCTTCTTTAAATAACATCTATAGCTTCTAGTACTCCCCCTTAAGATGAATTGTGTATGTTATGCACATTCATCTTGTTGAGGAGTCTCTGGAAAACTTTTAGTTGCAAAGCCTTTGTGAGTATACCTATAACCTGTAATGTTGTCGAGACATGAATAGGGCTAATCAATCTAGATTTTACCTTATCACGAATGAAATAAACATCCATCTCAATATGCTTTGTTCGCTCATGTAAAATTGGATTTTACATAAATGAATAGCTGATTAGCTGTCTGTGTAGAGCATTATGGATGTAGAATGTTCAATGCCAAAATCTGAGAGTAAATATTTCATCCACATTACTTCACAACAAGTTACAGCCATAGAATGATACTCTGCTTCTGCAAAACTCCTAGCAACAACTGATTGCTTTTTAGACTTCCAGCTTACTAGTGACTCACCAATAAAAATGCAAAATCCTATTATTGATCTTCGTGTATTTGGACAACCAGCCCAATCACTATCTGAATATGCAATCAGTTGTAAATCTGATTTTAAGTTTAAAAGAATTCCTTGTCTTGGTGAATTTTTTAAGTACTTTAATATTCTATAGGCTACCACGAGATGAATATGCCTTGGTTTATCCATAAATTGAGAAAGTGTTTGAACAGTATAAGAGATACCTGGCCTTATGAAGGTTAAGTACAATAGCTTCCCAATGAGTTGTCGATAAACAGTAGCATTTGTTAACTTTTCTTCATTAGTTGCCTTTTCTAGTTTATGATTATATTCTATAGGTGTTGACACTAGCTTTGCACCCAGAAAATCATGCTCATCCAAGATATTTAAAACATATTTCCTTTGATAAATGAAATCCCTTCTGCTGATCTAGCCACTTTCAATCCTAGGAAATATTTTACTTCTCCAAGGTGCTTCAATTTGAAGTGAGAACTCGGGTATTCTTTAACATTGTTTGCCAATTGAGAAGAGCTAGTGCCAGTGACTATGTCATCAACATAAACAAGAAGGGCTATGAATTCACCATTTTTTGTATTCATGGTAAACAATGAATAATCTGATAAAGACTATTTAAAACCATATTGTATCAAGGCTACTGTAAACTTTACATTCCACTGTCTTGAAGCTTATTTTAAACCATACAAAGACCTATGTAGTCTGCACACAAGCTTTGTATTAGGTGGATACTCCCCCTGGAATTGTTAACCCTATGGTAAGGACATATACACGTCTTCATCAAGATCACCATTGAGAAAAGAATTATTGATATATAGCTGAGTTGAACACCATCCTTTAGCAGTTGCTAAGGCTAGAAAAACTCTGACAGTAGATTGCCTTGCAACAGGACTAAATGTCTCCTGATAATCAAAACCCTCAACTCGACTATAACCTTTGGCAACCAAGCGAGCTTTGAACCTTTCCATAGGACCATCTGCTTTCATTTTAGTCTTATAAACCCATTTATGGCCAATGGCATGAGAATCAATAAGTAAAGGAACTGTGCTCCATGTGCCACTATTCTCTAGAGCTACTAGTTCAACAACCATAGCCTCTCTCCAATAAGCATGTTTAATAGCTTGATGATAAGTACTAGGTCCATGAATATGTGACAATAAGGCAGTAAAAGCTTTATGTGCAAGAGATAAATGAGTAGCAGATAAGAAATGAGTAATTGGATGTGAAATGACATAATTAGAAGAGCTAGGAATATCAACATCATAAGCTTCAAGATATTTAGATAGTTTTCTATGTTTGTCACTTCTCCTAGGTGGAATAGATGTAACAGGAATGGAAATATTGTCAGGAAGGCTTGAATCAAAAAAGTCAACTACAGGGTCAACATTATGCTAGAAACAGACTATTCATTAGAATTTAGAACAAAATCAGTTGAATTGGATGTTCCTGAGCTATCTGAAGAATTAGAAGATTGAAGTGAAGGTGTAGAAACAAATGCAGTTGTAGAGGATGGAAATGAGTAGGTACAGCATAAAAAAAAAATCAAAATCTATGTCATGCACATGTTATATTTGATAAAATGCATGATCATAGGAATTGGTACCAAATGATTGAAATGGAAACACATGTTCATGGAAAACGACATTCTTAGATATTCGAACCTTGTTGGCAAGAAGACCATAAACCTTATAACCTTTGACACCATTAGGATAGCCTAAAAATATACATTTACTAGCCCTTGGATCAAATTTCTTTCTATGTTGACTAAGAGTAGAAACAAAACATAAGCTGCCAAAAACTCTACGACAAGCATAAAGAGGTTTCCTATAAAGATGCTTATATGCAGTAAAATTATTGAGAATTTTACTTGGCATTCTATTAATAATATGGATGGCAGTAAGAATAGCATGTCCCCAAAAATGAAAAGGAACATGAGATTGATGTATTAAAGCTCTAATTACTACTAAAATATGCTGATACTTTTTTTCAACCCTACCATTTTGTTAAAAAGTTTCAACACAAGTTAGATGATGAACAATACCTGTCCTAGCATAGAATTCAATAAGATCAAACTCTTTACCATTGCCTGTCCTTAAAACTTTGATACAAGTATTAAACTGAGTTTTGACAAAATTATAGAAGTTAAAAATGATGGTTGAAAGATTTGACTTACATTTAATCAAAAACACCCATGCAAAACGTGTAAAATCACCCATAAGAGTAAGAAAATACCTTTGATTAGAAATAGTAGGTATCTTATAAAGACCCCATATATCAGCATGTACAATTTCAAAAGGATTAACAATATTTTGTACATAAATAGGAAATGGAATTTTTCTTTGTTTAGCCCTAGGACAAACTTCATAAATCAAGTTTTTTGAAATTTAAACTTCTAAACAGTGCTCATGAATTACATTTATTTTTTCTGAAGGTGCAAGACCTAATCTAAAATGCCACCAACCAAAGTTGAGAGGTGTAACTATGCTACTAAAAACTGAAGACATATTGACAGATTCAATGATTTTATTGAAACTATATTTGGACAGATCTTGCTCATCTTCATTAAGTTGCATGAAGTATAAGCCTGTAATGATTGTAGCTACCTCAGTCACCTTACATGAATTCAGATCCTAAACAACACATATTTCATCAGTAAACCAGACACAATTTGTCTTTGAACTAGTAAGTTTACTCACAAAAAGGGGATTAAACTCAAAGCTAGGAACACATAAGACATTATTCAAGATAAGAGATGAAGTAAGTTTGACAATCTTAATATGAGAAACTAAAGCTCTAGCCTTATTTGGAAGTTGCACAAAACAATTAAACACAAGTTTAGCAAAAACAAAATTGTTCATAGAATAAGAAATATGATCTGTTGTCCCCATATCAACTATCCAAGAATTATGTTTAATCATGAAAGTATTCATATTTCGATATTTGGATGGAAAGTTATTAGAATTACTGAAACAAGTGAGACCAAAAATGATACTTGCAAATGCAGAATTAACTAGAAATGTTTGCTTTGTTGAGTAGTAGTAGGATTTTCCTTACCATCATCAATGTTAATATCATTCTCATTTAAGAGACTCATCAACTTACTAACTTGCTACTTAATGAGTGACATTTGGAACATGGTACTATTTCCAAAAACCTCATCATTCTATGCAGGTTGTTTCCCCTCAATGACAGATTGTTTACCCTCAATGAGTGAAACATTATTCACCTACTTGTCTCTCATGTATGCATTTTTCCCTTTATGGAACTTGAAATCATTAGAAAAACCTATCAACCTATAACATTTTTCCTTTGAGTGGCCTTTCTTATTGCAATGAGAACAAATGACATCTTTCTAGAATCTCTTTTTGTCATCTGTTACAACTGCCATAGCAAAAGAATTTAACATTGGTTGACCTCAAGTACATATGTTATTTGAAAAAGGTTGAGCTACTGACTATAATTGAAGAACAAAATATCATAAGACTATTCATCTGTAAAGTCTAGGAAGAAGCAGGACACGTGTAATTTTATTTTAAGCTTAGAGTGCGTTTTTACTATCTTACTATTTTACTAGTTCCTTTTACCATGCTAATGTAATTAGTAAAAGTTAATTGTCAGTTATCTTTAATGTTAGTTAGTAGCTTGTATAAATACCCCTTGTAATAACTAATTCAAAAATGAGAAATCATTTTTCTCTCAATTGTCTCTCGACCTTTCCTTCATTCTTTTACTGGTTTTATCATTACTTTGTTGATTTTATCAATGATCCGTAAACCTAATTAAAGCAACAAACATAGCATTACAAAAGAATCTGCTTAAGCTCCTTCGCTCTCAAAAACCCAAAATTGTAGCATCAGATTGCAAAAACATTCAAAGCAAATATGTTTTCCTATTTTTCTAATTTTATGGAAAAAAGGAAAAATAATGTGAGAAGAAAGAAAGGATGGAAGTGGATAACAAAGAAGGTACCTACTTAGCTAAGAAGAACCAACATATTTATCATTCTAGAAGATTCAAGCAACCTAGAGTCCCCCTCTCTCAGATGTGTCTGTTCAAGTAGAAGCCATAGCATCAGGGAAATATGCACTGAATCCTAACGATTATTTGTGTAGTGCATTGTATTGGATAAAATGATTATTTGAGAGTAACATTCTTATGGACAATTTCTTAAACAGGTCATCTACAAGTTGGTATCTATGCATGCGGATTGCAACAAATCTTACTAAATGAATAAATTACCTGATTATTTCAGTGGTGGCTCGAAGCTCCAAATTCGATGTTGATAGGAGAGTGCTGTAGCTAGAATGAGTAGATCCGATGGCTACTAGAGTCAATGGAGACGCGAAGGTTTGCTACTGCCTACGGCTCATAGTTTTCCTTTTCTTTTGCCACTCCACTTAAACTTAAGCACCTGTTCTCGCTTAAAAAGCTATGTCATACCTTCCTTCAAATGCGATTGCGACATGTCCGCTCAACATAACGTGGATTTCAAATCCTTTTTAAAAGTGAAGAATCCATATTCTTAAAATTCCACTAGAAATATTCTCTTAAAAAGATTAAATCACCTCTCGTGGGATAAGATTATATGAGTAGAGATTCTTAGTCCAAGCTTTGGTGCTCTACTTTTTTTTTCAATAACAACAAGTAAGTTTTTTCCCACTACCTAGGATTGACTTCATAAATCAAATTTCTCAAGAATACTCTACTATTTATCCAAATAAATAAAAGGAAAAAAGGGTAAAGATAGAATCAAGAAAAGCATGATTGTCATTCAAGTGTTTCACCTGCAGACATAGGGATGATATCACCAAACAAAAATGAGAATAACTCAGGAACCTTCAATGAAGTCTTTATCAATTTAATCTTCAAGGCATTCCTTGGTAGACCATAAAAGTTTGGTCCATTGAAGTTTGTAAATGCTTCTAATTTATCAAGTGCACCCACCTAAAATAAACAAGAAATGACTTGAGGTAGATAAATTTGAAATGGAAATGTTCAGCTATTTGAGTATTCAATCATCCAGAAGAAAGTCTTGTATAGATTAACACCAAGAAGTAATAATTGAACTGAAAACAACTGCATTATCCACTTGTCTAACTGATTATAAAATACAATTTAGAGAACAAGAAAAGGCTATGTCAATAGGGATCTATGAGCTATTTCAACTTACACTTTTGAAAAATGAAAGCAGCAATATATTATAGTGCCCTACTTGTTGGTCCTAAATAAATGGCTAGAGGGGAGGGTGAATAATACTTTTTGGCTCTTGGTAAGATGAAAAACTAAATTGAAAAGCAATGAAAATAAAAACAGAGTAGACAATGCACAGGAACTATGGTTCAGTCCAAGACCTACATCCACTACCTTGATTATCCAACCAAGGATTTTTTAAACTAATCCATTATGAATGGTGAAATTCACAAGCTTTCACTCAATTTTACAATGGTTTTACCAAGCTTAGCCAAAACCTTTCACAATAGTTTTTACCGGGATCAACTAAAACCCAACACTTAACTTTTCAAAGTTAAGTTAGAACCTATACCTAATCAAACAATCCTAGTTTGAATCAATCCCTTAGAGTGACTTGCTCACTCTAAGAATACAAAGAGAGAAGTGATGAGAGTGTACCTATTATCACAAGGTTGATCTAAGTGGTACCAAGTGAAGTGCAATTCACAATTATAAAGATAGGAGTTGAGTGCAGTAAATGAGCAACAAGTGTTTTCTAGTTTTTCAGCTCTTTTGTGTGTTCTTGGAAGCCTTCAATACATTTTTAGCCATTGGAACCCTCTTTTATACTTGAAAAATCAACTCTAATGTGAGTTAGACAGTTTTTGATCGTTGGGAATAGTTTGGTAGCAATTATGGCCGTTAATCTGTCTTCTAGTGCACAATTCAAAATTTCTGACAGAATGCTCTTAGTCAACTAAGTTGTCCTTGTCTTCTGATCCCAATTTTTGGCAGTGTGCACTTAGTCGACTAACTCATTCCTTGGTCGACTAAGTTGGTTCTGTTTCTCAACACTCTTCAGCCCAACGACTTTTGATTTAAATCTTAGCTGACTAACTCTTCATTAATCGATTAAGGGGCTTCTGTCTTGTTGATCAATTGTGACTTCCTTATTCCTATGCTCTTTGATATGTGCATTTGAATGATTGATTAGTTATTACATACAATATTTGTCTTGCACACTCAAATGGAGATATTAGACACAAATGAATGAGAATGTTTTATTATCATCAAAAACTAATGGAGCCAACAAACTCTCCTTTTTTGATGATGACAAAACATTCCTTGATTAACAACACAATGTCCTTTTATTCTTTTCAGTTCTGCACAAAATGGTGGTTTTCCTCCCCCTAAGTGTGTGCTCTCCCTTAGCGTGTGCATAGTTTTATTATTCATCTCAGCATGTTTTTATTCTTGTCATGCAGAAATAACATGTAAGGGTTCAAATTTTTGACAGAATGTATTTATACAAGCTTATCAAATAATAAGCAATAAGTGACAGGATGACAGAACATTATTACTATGTCACTTTGTTGACTATCATATTGTTTCCAGACTTAATTCATTCCAAAGCTAAATGCCATAAATCATCTAGTCAAAAATATTGAATCATTCCTACATTTGGGTTCTTCATTTTTCTATCTCACGAGAGCGTAGCTACTTAACCCTCTCCTAATTAAGGACAAAACCCGGGTAGAAGGCTTATGCATGAATGCAAGATGTGTTGTGTGTGTGAAGGAATATATTGACTTTGGACCAATAATCTCACATCCCTCTATCCTAAATTCCCCATAATTATTAAATGGCAATAACAATAATCAAAACAATAAATACAACAAATAATAGTAAAAGTAAATGCTTGAGATTAAGGAAAACACTAAATTATTTAAGACCTAGGATAACTTATGATTAGTTATGGCTTGACTCTCTTTACTCCCCAGTGGAGTCGCCATCTATCGTAACGTGCCTAGTTAGACAGGTAAATTGTATTTTATAATCAGTTAGACAGGTGGATAATACAGTTGTTTTCAGTACAATTATTACTTCTTGGTGTTAATCTATACAAGACTTTTTTCTGGGTGATTGAATACTCAGATAGCTGAACATCCATTTCAATTTTATCTACCTCAAGTCATTTCTTGTTTATTGTAGGCAGGTGCACTTGATAAATTAGAAGCATTTACAAGCTTCAATGGACTAAACTTTTACGGTCTACCAAGGAATGGCTCAAAGATTAAATTGATAAAGACTTCATGGAAGGTTTCGGAGTCATTCTCAGTTTTGTTTGGTGATATCATCCCTATGTCTGTAGGTGAAACACTTGAATGGCAATCATGCTTCTCTTGATTCTATCTTTACCCTTTTTTCCTTTTATTTCTTTGGATAAAATAGTAGAGTATTCTTGAGAAATTTGATTTATGAAGTCAATCCCAAGCAATGGGAAAAGACTTATTTGTTGTTGTTGTTGTTGAATAAAAGAGTAGAGCACTAAAGCTTGGACTAAGAATCTCCACTCATATAACCTCCTCCCACCAGAGGTGATTCAATCTTTTTAAGAGAATATTTCTAGTGGTATTTTAAGAATATGGATTCTTCACTTTTAAGAAGGATTTGAAATCCACGCTATGTTAAACGGACATGTCGCAGTTGCATTTGAAGGAAGGTATGACATGGCTTTTTAAACGAGAGCAGGTGCTTAATCTTAAGTGGAATGGCAAAGGAAAGGGAAAAATATTAGCCGTAGCCGTAGTTCAAGCTTAAGGTATGTTTGATTTGAAAAATAGAATATGATAAGAATGGAATAACTATTTCGCAAGAATGGAATAAATGAAGAATAGTTCAATTTATAAAAGTAAAATAAGATATGAATTATTATTATTTTAATAAAATTTTTAAAAGAAATTTGAAGTACAAGAAAGAGGAAATAACTCTTGAGAGTTTGAGTGATCATCTTTGAACTGAAGAGAATTATAGCAAACAATGATAGAATTTTGATTCTGGTGAAATTATTAAAGTGCCTATTGAGGAGGATATGACCATTACATATACCGAAAAGAAGTTCAAATAAATTGTTAATGGGTCGAAATTCAAAAAGACAAAAAAAAAGCACATGCTTTTATGAAGAGGAACAATGTATTCAATTATTTTGATTAGTTTTTTATATTCAAAATTTATAATTAAATTGATAAAAATTGATTATTAATAATATATTTTTTATATAAATATTATTAATATTTTTATAATATACTGGAATCAATCAAGATAAATAAGTTTAATTTTTTTATATTATAATTTGATCAATTTCAATTAATTTAATTTTGAAAACTTTAAAACCGAATTAATGTAATTTTAGAATTGCTACTTGTCCGGATGTACCAAAAATGGAAAAAAAAAATGCTACTGCTTTTTGAGTTGCTTCCTCGTCAACCCTTTATGGGCTTGAGAAGACTTTGGATTTGGCAAATTCAATATGCAACGTCAAAATTATAGTCCAAGAATCCACCACCTGATCTCTAAAAGTAACTCATACATAAAAGAATGCAGCTCTCAACATATAAAACTTAAAGTATGTTTGATTTGCAAAATAAAATACGGTAAGAATGAAATAATTATTTCGTAAAAATAGAATAAAATAAAAATAATTCAGTTTATAAAAATAAAATAAGATATGAATTGTTATTATTTTAATAAAATAATTTTAAAAATAAGCAAATAAAAATACTTTTTATTATAATATATAATTATGTTATTTTTAGTCTTTATTTTTATTTTAAAAATATTAATAATTTATAATTAAAATTTTCAATATTATTTTTATAATTAAAATTTCATTTTAATTCTAACAAATAAAGTACTAATTTTTAATTTTTTTAATTTTTTTATTTTAGTATTTTCAATTTTTTTCCTTTTTTTCACCAACCGACCACTAAAGATGTGATTGACATAATTGAGCGTTGATTTGGTGCTCCTTATGGCCGGATCTGACCGCTAAAGCATTAGATTGGTGCTTCTCGCAATTGGATTTAGCCAAAGAGAACTAGATCAACACTGCCAGCGACTGGATATGGTGAGGGAAGGAAAGAGGTAAAAGATGGACAAAGAGGGAAAGAAAATGTGAAAATTACAGAAAACCTATGTTATGATGATAATTTATTTAAAGATAATTTTGTTCAACAAAAATTTTTGACTTATTTTCCACCCTTGAAATAGCCATTACTGAGGTCCCCAACCAAGCAAGTTGTTAAGGTCCTCTAAAAGCCAAGGAAAAAATTACCACCAAAAAAATTCTCTTAAAAAGATTAAATCACCTCTGGTGGGATGAGATTATATGAGTACAGATTCTTAGTCCAAGCTTTGGTGCTCCACTCCTTTATTCAACAACAAAAAATAAGTCTTTTCCCACTACCTGGGCTTCATAAATCAAATTTCACAAGAATAATCTACTATTTTATACATAGAAATAAAAGAAAAAAAGGATAAAAATAAAATCAAGAGAAGCATGATTGCCATTCAAGCGTTTCACCTGCAGACATAGGGATGATATCACCAAACGAAAACAAGAAGGACTCTGGAACCTTCCATGAAGTCTTTATCAATTTAATCTTCGAGGCATTCCTTGGTAGACCGTAAAAGTCCGGTCCATTGAAGCTTGTAAATGCTTCTAATTTATCAAGTGCACCCGCCTACAATAAACAAGAAGTGACTTAAGGTAGATAATATTGAAATGGCAATGTTCAGCTATCTGAGTATTCAATCATCCAGAAGAACGTCTTGTATAGACTAACACCAAGAAGTAATAATTGAACTGAAAACAACCACATTATCCACCTGTCTAACTGAGTATAAAATACAATTTAGAGATAAGGAAAAGGCTATATCAATGGGGATCTAGGAGCTATTTCAACTTACTCTTTTTAAAAATAAAAGCAACAATATATTATAGTGCCCTACCAAGAAAAAAAAGAGGTTCTCTACATGTATATTTACAATATTTATCATATATTTTATAGTGTTTGTTTTTTATCAAACGCTATCCTCAAAACTTGATCCCTTCTGGCCAGATGAATTGGATCAGAAGGAGCTGTACAAATAGGTACAAACTACAAACTACAAACTACATGCTCAGCAAGCATTATTTCCTACAGTCCCCATCAAGTCAATTGTTTTGAAGTTTAATCTAAGCACCCATAGAACTATCTGTAAAATAATCATTTACGACTTCAATGAGAAGCATAATATATCCCTCACAAGTTTTAAGCACAGAACTTTCTGCCACCTATGCTGAATTGTTTTCATAATCTCACAAGAGACAAATGGTCACTTGCATAAGTTAACAACTAGCAACAAATGTATATCTTCCTATTTGGAGCAGTAAATATCAATATTCAGAATGCTTAACCTAACTCCCCTTAATCCCATTAGTAATTGGCTTGTCTCTGTTTCAATATCCTTTGCAACATTCATGAAAATGGTAAGAAGAAACGTATAATATAATAACGAATAAAAGTACCTCTTCAAAGACCTTGGCATATAGTGATAGCGCAACAGGGGCATTGTAAATGCCAGCACAACCACAAGGACATTCTTTTCTTCGTCTCTCATGGGGAGCACTATCAGTTCCAAGGAAAAATCTTTTGCTGCCACTAGTCACAGCTGAAACAATAGCCTGTCCTAGGTAAGAGAAGAACACATAAACAACTGTTAAAGACACAAATATTGAAAGAAATTAGGATGAATTAATCACATAACCAATTTCAAAAACTATAAGCAACAAAAATATACTCCCATATAATAATTACATCATGTTATGCACAAAACTAAGAATTAGTAAAATGAAGTCTAATGCATAAAAGAAGGAAGTTCAACAATCTGTTCACAAAAAGCAGTGCATTATTGAAGTGCTGTGGAAAATGTTGAATGGAACATACTGTGGGTTTCTCTTTTGAGTACTGGAAGGCAGTAATTATGTGGTTGTAATCCTCCTTGGAAGAGAGCATTTCTATTGAGAAGAAGATGTTGTGGTGTAACAGTTGCAGCCAAAAATCCTAAAAGGCGAAAACAAAAATCTTGTGAGCTACATGAGAAAACAAGAAAGAAATAAAATGACAGGGATGATTTCATGACTAAAACAAGCAGATGAAAAGTAAATAGTAAAATTCTTCCCCAAAAGCGTTTAAGTGTACCTTCTTCACCAGACTCCACAAATCTAACAGCATCCACAGTGGTAATGTGCTCCATCACAACCTTTAATCTTGGAAGCCTTTGAATTAAAGGTTGCAAAACAGTGTCAACGAACACTTTCTCACGATCAAACACATCGACATTATGATCTGTGACCTCTCCATGAACCTATATATAAAAATTACACATTAAATTATAAAATGAATTTATCATAGCTGTAAGCAACAGAAGTAAAGTAAAACAGAATGTTTTGATGGGTTGACAAGGTACTTTAGGCTGTACTTGGCTTTCTAATATTAACTCAGACATCACATATTTGGAAAAGCAACCTTTAAAACATTTAAATAAAAGAGAGAGAAGGAAGCTGCCCATTAATAAAAACCTGTTAACATTTTATAGATACAGGAACACTCTTGTATAAAATGTTAAGGTACTATATTCACGAGTTCTTTCTTACTTTGTAAGCATTAAGGATAGTGTTGCTTGTTCAAGCATTCTAGCTCCTACCACATGCTAGTGCCAACTCACGATCTTTCCCACGTACAAGAGTCTTGTCGACAACTAACAGTTAACAGTTCTCTTAATATAGTTGCAATTACCAGTAAAGGCATGTTTTGCTCGACCATCTCTTCAAGAACTGGTAGACATTTGCCAAAAAGATCTGTAACACCATCTTGAGAGTTTGTCGTTGCACCAGCAGGGTATAACTTAACAGCAAAAACAACCCCACTTCTTCCTGTTAACACATTATGTCCATAGTGACATTGAAAATGTAAGATTCAAGTTAGAAGCAAGGAACCAAATAACAAATAAGAAGTCAGTTGTTTATTATAATTTCTCCATCATTCTAAATGAATGACTAAATCAAAACAGACTATAACTGCAAAAGCCTCCAACTGCAAAACAACAATGAGAGAGCGAGAGAGTGCTTTTCCACATGTTAAAACAAATAAAAGGATTCCTCGATACCATATTAAATATAAGCTAGACTTACTAGCACGCTTGATCTCATCAGGACTGGTTGTATCTGTTAAATACAGTGTCATTAGTGGAGTAAAGTTGCTATCAGCAGGCACTGCTTTCAAGATGGATTCTCGATAAGTAATAGCGGCAGTAGTGGTGGTAATTGGGGGCTTCAAATTTGGCATCACTATTGCCCTTCCAAAGTGGCTTGCACTGCAAGTATAATAGTAATTACATGAAAAATGAAAATCAATCATTGAGAATGCGATTAACAAATAACTTCCCCATAAATTGAAGATGTAATTAAACTTTCTAAGGGTGAGCAAATGGTTGCTTTGGTTAATGCGGTTGAAGATTAGTTAAAACCAAATTAATTGAACATGAAATTTTTTGGAACTGAAACCAACCAACTGATAAGCATATTAGCTTAATTGAGAGAGTGAAATATGTCATTCAATTCAGTTGGTAAGTTCAAATACTGAAATATTAATTAGTAGACTCTCTTAAGCCTAAACCTGATATAAAAAACCCATAAGAGTTTCTTTAGACTGACCTTAGATCAAAGCAAGACATTATTAATCTTTTCTCTTTTCTCTTTTGGCTTAAATAATAAAAAAGTCCCTAAATTATGGCCATTTCTTCAATTAAGCACATTACCTTTCATTATACCCAAACAAGCCCTTAAACTTTCATTTATACCCAAACAAGCCTTTAATTGTACCTCAAATAAGCCCTTAACCCTAAAAGAGAAAAAACAGCCATTAGACCCAATGCCAGTTGGCAACTTCTATCCACATGGCAACTTATGTGGCCTTTTGTCCTTCCTATTTTCCTCTTTTTTTCTCTCACCCCTCCTCAAAATGATGTAGTTTGGAGGAGGCTATACAAGCCTTCCCATTTTCTTCTTCCTCTTCCGCTCACTATCCTCACCTTCCCTCTCCCTCTCTCTCTCTCTCTCTCTCTCTACTATNTCCTCCTCCTCCTCTCTCTCTCTCTCTCTCTCTCTAAGATCTACCTAGAATCTGACCATCGCCACTGCCTATTGCCAACAGTTGGTGATTGACAATCGACAATTGATGGTTGTAGTTTGTCAGATTCTGGGTTCTAGGTTCTGCCATGTGGCCACATCAGCTACACATGTCATATGCCAAGTGGGTATAAATATCAGTTGGCATTGGATCTCATGATGGTTAATTTTTCGTTAGGTTAAAAACATATTTGGGTACAAATCAAAGTTTAAGGGCACATTTGGATATAATAAAAGATGAGGGGTTTAGTTGATGAAATGGCCATAATTCGGGGGCGTTTTTACCATTTAAGCCTTTCTGCTTTAACTATAAGGATAAGGTAACATTTAAAATGGCCAGTAACTTACCTTTTAAAAAAAAATGGCCAGTAATTTTGATGCTTAATAAAGATTCATGAAGCAGAAAAAGCTACAAGGCAGCAAGGAGATTGAAGATTTTCATTGCAAAAAGTGGAATTGAAGATTTTGCACAAACAAAAAGAAGCAAAAATCTAAAATATGACATTATGAATCTGCAAAAATAGAAAAAATTGGAGAAAATAATGGTTATTGTAATGGAATAGATAACTAGATGCTAAAAAATCTATCAAATTTTTATAATAAATACTGTAATCAAATTTAGATAAGAATTAATACAATATGAAACCACAAAAAAAAAGGGAGTACTTTTTTTTGGCTAGAAGGTAGTACTGTTTAAAGGGGAAAAAAAAAGTCTGCTCTTTCTTTTTCTGTTCTAATTGCAGAAGGAATTTATAATGAAGCCTTACAAGAAAGTGGCAAATCCAACCAAACCAAAAGCATCTATGATGATGGACTGAAATAAGAAAACAGAAGAACAAAAATGAAAAAAAAAAAGAAAAAGATTTAACTATCAATCTTAAGATAATGAGAGACTCTGAATTCAATAAGAAAGGAAGAACTGAAACTAAGTACAAACATGCCTACAAGCTGTCACTGATTTCAGGAAAGCAGTAGATGTGAGTATATGGAAGGGCTAAAGGATGGGGAGTGGAAAGAGTTGAGAGAGGAACAAAACCATGAAGTTAGGACCTGGGGATATGGGACAATGTAAATACCGATAGTTTCAATTGGCATTCAATAAATAGTATATTTCAAATAATAATATTGAATTTTGAATCGATTACTCGTTTGGTTCAGGTAGAAAATTTTCGAAACACTAACTAACTGGAAAACGCAATAAAACTTTGCTTATTTAAGACATTATCTGAAATACTGGCTTAAACAACCCGTTTAAGCCAAATTGTGAAAGTGATTTTACTCAATTCAGTTATGACCAAAAGTTGCACATCATCAAAGTCAACTATGAAAGAATGTTGCTGTTAAAGTAAAACAACCTGTGAGGGGCAACAGCTTGAAGAAGGTCACCATCACGGAGGTGAAGATGCCAATCATCGGGCCGAGTTAGGGTTAGCTCCATCTTTGGTCCCCTGTACTTTGATTTCGTTGACCCCTCCAATTTTGTAGAGGAGAACTTCAATGCCTACAACAAAAGAAACAGTACAAGTATGAAGGCAAAGCAAAACCTTGAAATAGAATGAGAATGAGAGAAAGAGAGTAATTTTGGGATTTTTTGGTTTGGGTTTCTAGGGGTAGATCTTTATTTTTTGGCTTTGGTTGAAGTTTAGAAGGTAGTGGTTTAGGGAGCAAGTTGCTGCTGGTTTAGAGGAGAAAGAGAGGTTTCGCTGCTGCCGGAGTAAGAGAGAAAAGAGAGGGCCGCCGAAGGGAGGGGAGAGAGAGGCCGACTAAGGGAGAGAGGACGGCGAAGGGAGATAAAAGAGAGACCGGTGAGCTGGTGAGGGCAGAAAAATGGAGTTTTTTAAAGAGGTGGTAGAATTGGCGGCGGAAGAGAGAAAAAGAAAGAGGCAGAAGAAAAGAAAAAAAAAAAAGTGAAACGTCAGCTTGGGAGGGCCTCTAAACGACACCGTTTAAGGAAGTGGAAGCTGGTTTTTTTTGAAGCAAATCAGTGGGCTTTTGCTGGTCCGATCAGTCCTGGACTTGTCTGGTTTTGAGCTTCAGGGTAAGTTTACTCTAAACTTTTAATCTATCGGGCATGTGTATGAGATGGTTTTATTTTAGGAATTTTTGTTAATATAGAGTATGTTAAGAATAGCAAAATAGTAGAAAAAAAATATGTTAATGCTAAAGTAAGAATCTTGGGAGTATAGAGATGCCAAAATCATACAGCTTGGAAGATATGAGAATAGATGTGGATGAGAATAAAATGTGTGAAAAAGTAGGAAATATATAACAAAAAAGGAGGAGTAAATAATTACAATAAACAAAAATGTTTAGAAATGGAAAAGAGATGGGAATGGAAAGGAAATATAGAAAATATAGAAATTATTATAAAGTTAGATCAAAATTTAAAATTTATTTATCGTTTAGTTATGGAAAAGGACAAGAATGAAAATATACACGTAGGGAAGTACATGGACATTAAACAACTAAAGATAATAAGTATATTTAGGTAAATGTTGAATATATAAATCTATACAATAATAAGTATTAGGTAATAGGAATAGGCTTGCTTAGACGGATAATATATACATAAGGGAATATATGGTTAGATCAAGGATATGGTAAAAGGAAATATTTATAGCATAAATATATCTAGACACTTGTAAGTATAATAAATATAATAAAAAAAACATGATACAAATATAAAAATTATAAAAATGAAATGATTATTTTGAATAATTCGATGATAGAATTCCACCTAAAACGAGTAAAGAGTTATCTCTTTCGAATGGATTTCTTAGGTGCGGAGTTTGAGACAGATTTTTACTGAAGTGTCAGGATAAATCCGAATTCTATACTCCAATACTCATTACCTCAAATAATTATTGTTAAAAATAATATATTTTTTAAAAAATAAATTTACATAATGTTGCACTTAAATCTAAATAAATGTAGTTAGTTAATTAGCTTAAACAAACATCATTAAATAAAGTTAATTCAACCATTAAAAATTAAATAATTGTTTATTTGATAAAATATATAGCAAAATAAAACAAAATATTAATCCATAATGTTAATTAAGGAATATAGATTTAAATAGAAAGCTCCAATAAGATAATTAAAAAATAATAATGAATAATAACAAATATATGAACAAGGTAATAAATCACTCTAAATTATTAAGCATATTATTGCATGAATAATGAACCAGCTAAATTAATAAATGCGTTCATATAGGTATCATCATTTTATCTTATCATAGCATGTCACGTTCATCTTGTTATTGGGACGGGGGTTTTGATGATGAAATTTTTTTGAAGAGTTTGTAGAGATGAGTTCTTTCGGGGATATCTCTAGGTGAAGAAAACTTCAAAACTTCACTAAAACATTAAGATGGTCTACGAACGATTTTCAATAAAAATTATCGACCTCATCATTTAAAATTGAACAAATCATAATATCATTTTACAACTGCATCATATACATCTGTTAAACAAAAAAAAAGACTCAATCAACTAATTTAATAAAAAAATTAATTAATAAGCAAGGATTAAGAAAATATAGGAATAAAATCAATGGTAGGCTACAATAGGATAACTTAAGATTAAATGGTACCGTTCGTGGAACAAGTGCCACGAAGGTACTAACCCTTCGTCGTGCGTAACCGCACTCCTGAACTTATCTTTGAAAATCGTAGACCAGTTGTCGTTCTTTCGACGGATTTAAAATTAATTTAAGACTTCATCGATTAGAATTGAATTGATAGGTGACCAATCGCACCTAGATAAAAAAGATTGGTGACGATTTCTAGTTATTTTATTTTCGCCCATGTCTAGCGGTCCATCAAAATAATATAGAAACAATCTAAGAAGTATTTTAAAAAAGATAAGAAGATTGATTGCAAAAAATTATTTATGTAGATTTTCAAAAGAAGATATGTATGTTTGTACAAATATAATTATTTGATCAAATATAATGAATTGAATAGATATAAATGTTCAAACAAATATATCGATTTAAAGAATTTTATTCACTTCATTTTTTTTTTTCCAATGTAGAATCGTGTCACACTATTATATATTATCCAAATATTCAACTATAGCTAGAAAGGGTGAAAGGGTTATTTGTTACAGTAAATCGGCAATTACATTGATGAAGAGTCAAGTGTTTTATGGTTGCAGCAAACATATTTGATATCAAACATATCAAAATCACTACATTCAACACCTGGTCAAGGACAATGAGATAATGGTTGCGTAATTTTGCTCGTCGCGGGGTACGTTGCACGTCATTGATCGGCATGGTGAAGCTTCAAGACGTGGTTTAAGGGAGGCAATGTTGGAAATAAACCAAATCCATTTGTCTTTTATGTAACTTACTTTGCTTCTAGTGGTAGCTTGTAATATATAGTAAAGCGTGAGGGTTGAACTTGGTTTTCAATCAAATTTGTATGGTTGGTGAGTTATGTTGCCCACACACTCACTTTGAATACTTGGACCAAATTTAACCACAGCCTGTCTAAAGGCCATGTACTGTACAATTTTCCTAGTTGATGGGTTACATTACCCACTCAGTATTTCCTCTCTGTTTGGTGACACGTTGAAACAAAATTTTGGTTCATTGGGAAGATTTCATCTTCCAAGGAATCCTTATCCTTCACGTGAATGTGATGGTAGGCATGCAAAGGTAGAAACACTTCACACGACTGGATACATATTACTTCACAGGAAACAAAGCAAAGAAAACCCTCTCCAATGCATCATCCCACAGGGAAACTGCCCCATTCTATATTTCTACACTACAAATTCCAAAATTTATAAATTTATGACATGTCTTTATTATTCAATTTCAATCATTCTTACATTTGGGTTCTTCATTTTTCTACGTTCATTGACGTAACGTACGTGCATCGCTATCATGAGAGGACATTTTAAATTATATTCCTTTTTAGGGTAAAATATTTTATTTTTTAAGTTTTAATTAAAATTTTAAATAGATTTATTAATTTTTAAAATAAATATTTTATTTTTAAAAAATATTTTTCACTGAACACATAAATCTAACAATTAATCAATAGCTAATATTTCTATTAATTTGATAACGTTATAATATTAAAAAAATAATTTTACTCTATTAATTTTAAAAATTATGATTATATAATTTTATTAATTTTTTTATTAATTTTAAAAAAAGAACCCGATCAGAGCAATTGGGCTCCTAAGGGAGCACAAAGTCTGGTACCCTCCAAGGGAGCATAGGATGGAAATGGGTGGTTGACCAGTGCAGGGATGCAGTCTGCTAGCCTAAGAGAAAGAAAACAATGTCAAAAAGGCCAAAAAAAAAATATTTTAATTATTTTATATTTAACATTAACACCGTTTAGATATTTAGAGTGGTATGTTTATTTTAAAAATTAATAAATTTTAATATAATATAAATCAAAACTTAACAAGTGAGAGTACTTTATCTTTTTTTTTTTATCTCACATTCAACTTTGTGTTTTTAGTTTTCACATATTTAAAACATGACATAATATTTAAAAAATCTTTTGAATTATTTAAAAAAATCTAAATAAAATTTTAATTTGTATTACATTTAATTAAATTTTTATATTTTTATTTTAAATTAAATAAAATTTTATTATTAATTTTAATAAATTATTATTAATTAAAATATCATTTATCATAAATAAATTGTTATCCGTTATATTCGTGTCACGTCACTAATAAAAAGAAGATGTTGAGCATTTTAATAAAAAGAAACTACTTACTCCGGCAGTGAGAAAGTAACATTTGGATGATTTTTTAAAAGGAGTGCGATAATAAAATTGTGATGTGAACATGACATGACATGAACCAAATAATGTAATATGATTTTATCATTCACACTAGACTAAAATGTTGCATGCCTCCCCGGAATTCGTACTGTATTAAAGGCCGCGTAATCTTTCAAGACAAAGAAAAAGAAAAGGGGAAATGAATGGAGGAGAAGGGAAGAGGGGTGGGTAAATCTTTTGTAGTGGGATCCACACGCACGTGGTTAGCAGATGCGGTGTGGGGGTTTTGGTTGGGATGCGGGTCCCGCCAGGCACACGAAAACGAGATAAGATGGTCAAAACACGCGACAAAACCATTTGCAATCAAGTTCTCTATCTATCTTCTCCCCGTTTGTTTACTGTGATCGGCCATCCCCGTCCCGTCCCAATACCAATCGCGTTATCCTTTTAACCAGAAACCTCCTCAAATCAATTCGCTTCTAAAAAATCTCTCTATAATTATCCCACCAATCGTTAGCCTTAACCCTCTCAATAAAATCCACGCTAACACACACATCCCCCGCAAAAATCCAACACCAGAAAAAGGAAACAAAACACACTCTCCTCTTTTGGCCTACGCCGAATGGCCGCCATTCACGATATCCCCGACGTTATTTTATCCAATATCTTTGCTTCCATTTCCGACACCCGCTCCCGGAACTCCCTGTCGCTCGTTTCCCGCAAGTTTATGCTCTTAGAAAGGGCTACGCGCTTCTCCCTCACGCTCCGGGGTAACGCCAAGGACCTGTTCATGATCCCAACCTGTTTCAGATCCGTCACTCGCTTGGACCTCTCCTTGCTGTCCCCCTGGGGCCACTCCCTCCTCTCGTCTTCTCATCTCCCCGATCCTCAGCTTTTGGCCCACCGCCTCCGCGTTGCTTTCCCCGCTGTGAGGTCCTTGACGGTATACGCTCGATCGCCGTCCACGATTCAGATGTTGGTTCACCAATGGCCTGGGTTGAAGCGTGTGAAGCTGGTGAGGTGGCACCGCCGGCTCACCCAGTGGCCAATCGGAGCCGATTTTGTTTGGTTGTTGGAGCAATGCGAGAATCTGTGTTGGCTTGATTTGTCCAGTTTTTATTACTGGACTGAAGATCTCCCCCCGGTTCTTCAAGCTTGCCCAAAGGTATCAGCCTCGTTAGTTCACTTAAATTTGCTAACGACGTCGTTTACTGAAGGGTTTAAGTCTCAGGACATAAAGGACATCACCACGGCTTGTCCTAATTTGAAGAGCTTCTTGGTGGCTTGTAATTTTGATCCTAGGTACATTGGGTTCGTGGGAGATGAGACTTTGTTAGCTGTTGCCAATAATTGTCCTAAACTAACGCTTTTACATTTGGCCGAAACGTCGTCGTTGGCTGACGTGAGAGGTGATCCGGACAATGAAGGATTTACTTCTGAAGATGCTATGATTACCAGGGGAACACTGGTGGAGTTTTTCAGTCGGCTTCCGTTGCTTCAGGAGTTGGTGCTCGATGTCTGTAGGAATGTCAGGGACGTTGGGTTGGCTTTGGAGATGTTGAATTCTAAATGCAAGGATTTGAGGGTGCTCAAGTTGGGGCAGTTTCACGGGGTTTGTCTGGCGATAGAGTCTCAGCTTGATGGGATTGCCTTGTGTTCGGGGCTGCGAGAGTTGTCTATTAAGAATTCTGGGGATTTGACGGATATGGGATTGATTGCTATTGGGAGAGGTTGTTGTAAGCTGTCCAGATTTGAGGTTCAAGGGTGTAAAAGGATTACGGAGAAGGGACTAAGGACTATGGCTTGCTTGCTAAGAAATACTTTGGTTCAAGTCAAGATTTCTTGTTGTAAGAATCTTGATGCTGCAGCGTCATTGAGAGCCGTGGAGCCCATCTGTGACCGGATTCAATGGTTGCATATTGATTGTGTCTGGCATGGTTTGGGGGAGACTGGGAATTCAGATTCAGAGCAGGTTGGTCATAGCTTTGGGCGCAATCAAGTGGGGGAATCATCTAATTTATTTAGCTTCTCTGAAACTGAAAATGAGGATGATCAAGACATGAGCAGGAAGAAATGCAAATACTCTGATGACTTTGAATTGAGTAGTGATTCTTACATCATGGAAACAAATGCCGTCAATGGATTTTGGTGCAAGAAATGGGATAAGTTGCGCTACCTTTCTCTTTGGATTGCTGTGGCTGAGCTTCTCAGTCCATTGCCAATGGCAGGACTTGAGAACTGCCCTGAGTTGGAGGAGATTCGAATAAAGGTAGAAGGAGATTGCAGGGGGCGCCCCAAACCACGCGAACGTGCCTTTGGATTGAGCTACCTTGCACGCTACCCTAGGCTGTCAAAGATGCGATTAGATTGTGGTGAAACCATAGGTTATGCACTCACAGCACCGTCAGGCGAAATGGATTTAAGCTTGTGGGAAAGGTTTTACCTCAACGGCATTGGGAATTTGAGGCTAAATGAACTAGATTATTGGCCTCCACAAGACAGGGACGTGAACCAGAGGAGTCTATCGCTGCCTTCAGCGGGGTTGCTAGCAGAATGTCGTGAGCTTAGGAAGCTATTTATCCATGGGACGGCTCATGAACACTTCATGATGTTCCTTCCTAATATTCCTAACCTCAGAGATGTACAGCTGCGAGAAGACTACTATCCGGCACCAGAGAGTGATATGAGCACGGAAATGAGAGCTGACTCATGTAGTCGCTTTGAAGCTGCTCTGAATAGTCGGCACATCCTCGATTGAGATAACCTCAATGATGGGTGAGAACTGAGAACACCGTGGTTTTTCTGTTTTTCTTTTTCTTGTTTTGCACCATCTGGCGCATGTTTGAGGTTTTCTTCAAAAGAATAAAATTGCAAAGGTGCACCCGTACTCCATTATTTCATTCTGTACTCCTGCCCAGCCCAGCCCTCCCCTTCCCTTTGGCTTCTGCCAAACTTAATATTGCTGGAGAAAATTTTTCATGTGATTGCGAGTCATGGACCGGAAACGAACCCTGATGTGATTGCACAAAAAGATAAAAAGGAGGGTTTGCAAATTGAAAACTGCAAAGGGATATTCAACTTAAAAATTTAAATGACAAGGAAGAGGAAAAAACTCTTTGTTTTTACAATGATTGGAAAAATTATTACAGTTATACAACTTGAAAAGCCGACAACACATTGTTAACACCTCTACCGGGTTTTCTATACAAACAGAATGTATCAGCAGAGAGAGTACTCGCAATCCAGCAAGCGAGAAAGTATCTGCTCACAACTTGGCCGCTCTTCCGGTTCTGCCCAACAATCTGTAGCCAACAACACATTATATCACATGGGGTCCGCTATAATGCCATAAATCAACAAGAAAAATCTTACGACTTTCTGGGATTATATATGAAAATTTTTTGCATGGTAGACCTGAAATTAGCCTTCCTAGGGGACCTTCAGGAATCTCCAACCGTGATCCTTCATTCGCAACAGCATAAACTACCTGAACCAATGTAGAAAAGGGGCATTCATCTTCAATAATGGAAATATTAAAAGCTGGATTCATTCATGAGGTATTATTTAAAGCATCAAGAAAAAGGGCAAAAATTAAGACAAACAAGTGATTTGAGAACGACCAAGTATCAGTACACTGCATACCCTCTCTGGCGGTACACCTTCCCATGGTCTATTTAGAAAACAGAACTCCCACATTATCACCCCAAGGCTAAAAATATCACATTTTTCAGTGAAGGGTTCATTACGAATGAGTTCAGGAGCCATCCATTCTGGTGTTCCTGCAGATGCAGAATCTCTCATGGGTCGGCTCGTCATTATTCTTGAGAGCCCGAAATCACATATCTTCACAGTCCAGTGCTTATTCACAAGGCAATTTGCACTTTTTAGGTCACGATGAACTATTTTCATCCGGTGTATACACATCAACCCCCTATATATCCAAGAGGAAATACTTGTCAGTATGGCACTTTTATTTTACTTAATAACGCGCACATACCATTATGCATGTATGCAGACACACAACCAAGTATGCCTATGCTTCTGCCAAACAAACATTGACAATAAATATGACAATGAATTTTCAAAAAAATTGGGCGTTTTACTTTGAAGACGATGCATTTGCAGAGTTTGTAACTTCAGTTATTGATAATGGGCAGAAAAGTCCAAATTTTTCTTAAGAACCAAATCATTAGCCAAAAAAGTTCATATTTCATCTAATTCCTTCAAAACCCCAGACAAGAATCTTTACCACAGATGCCAATAAACTTGTCTAATACAGACATACAAATACTGAGATTTATGAGTTTCTCACAGAAACTAAGGAGTAATGACTTGTAGATACAAACATAACCATCATATTTGACAACTTACAAGTGTAATGTTCATCTGCTCCTACTAAAAACTGCCAAACACCCCATAATTCTTGAAAATTCTATTCCCATAAACTTAATTATTTAAAGTTCAAAGGGGATATTAAAAATAATTTCTTATGGACAGCATGAACAAGCATGAGTACTCGAATGTTATGCATTAAAATAGCCCACATGTTAACAGTTTCCAAAAGAAAAAAGATCAAGAATTAAAAATTTTCAGATGGGAATATAAAACTTGAGGAATGGCAGAAGTTGATATAAAAATAAACAAACTCTACTTTGATTCCCCCTAAAGTACCTACAGATGGACCCTAAGAGTAAATAGTAATTTCTTAAAAGATATTATAAGGTATTGCACTATATTCCTTTTAAATACGAAAGCAAAGAAAGATGAATACACTCTGTAAGTGATGTACAGGCTTAACGAACCTGCAGATATCACGCAACATTTTCAGTCTCCTCCGCCAGCTCAGTCTCTTTTTCTGACCACTCAAATGGATTAAAAAGTACAATGATCCCATTTCCATGTATTCAGTAATCATTGACAACTGGGGTGGTTTTGTGCATGCACCCAAAAACAAAATAACTGCAAAAAACAGCACTCCTTGGTTCACTAAAGGATGAAATAAAACAAAATTGGCCAATGTTTCTTATGGAGCTATAGGAAATATGTATAAATGAGATTAACTTATTGCAGGCACAGTGGTCAGCGTTTATTTTATTTATTTTACTTTGTTTTCCTTTTATCTTATTTCTGATTGGGATAACAGGGGAAGAGATCCTAGAAAAACAAAAAAAAGGGACAATTTTAGAAAAGGTAGGAGAGTACCATTAGGATGTCGAAGGCGGCTGGAAGTACAAACACATAGAAACACACAAAGTTGAAAAGAAGATTAGGTCAGAAAGATATTTAGACAAGAAAATATTAAAAACTTTCAGCATATCAACAAAAAGATACCTAAGAATGGATATCTCATTGCAGAAGTCTTCCATGTTTTCTGCAGTAAGATCTTGCTCCAAAAACACCTTGATTGCAACATCTGTTCCATTCCATAGCCCACGGAAAACTTCTCCAAAAAACCCTGGACAATAAACACACAACTAGATATTGTAAAAACACAACCCGCTCAGTGAAAATTTTCTAGAGTGATAAAATTTCCATGCATAATGAAGTACAAAAAGATTAATGCTATGTCCCTTCTCTTACAAATCGGTAAAAACAGTGCCCGATTGCTTTTCATCCTTGCTGATATAGAAGACTCATAAAAACAAGCCAAGGATGCAATCAATATAAATCAGATTGCCCCTGATAATCACAGTGGGCACCTAGGTAGCATTACATGTTAAACATGTCTTGCATTTTCATTTTCCCCTATTAAGGGATTGGTTTAGGTTCTTTGCAAAGATTAAAAATAGAAAATGAGATCCAGCACCTCAAAAACAGACATCATCTGTTATGGGACTTTCTACTTTGAAGCTATTGGGAAAGATTCGTGTTACCATAGCCTTCTATACACACAGGGTGTGCTATTCTAACACCCATAATCTTCACAACAGAAAAATGAAGGTAAACAAAATGAATGGAAAACATGACATGACATTTTTCTCTATCTTGTCTGTAACAAATTACATATGATATAGAAGCCTAATACATACATACACACGTATAAAAGGAAAGAAAAAGCACCAATTGAAATATCAATGATGTAGGAGACTAGCCTCTTGTAAGCATTCAACTAAAAAACCAACTGACAATAGGTGGAGAGGTCCAACTTGATTATAAAGGCAACAACAAACTCTAAAAAGAACAGATGCAGGATAACACCACATAAGACTTCTCAAGTACAAGTACAATACCAATTATATAACAAGCCTAACATGTGGAAAACAAATTGAATGGCATAACAAACAATAAAGAGGGTGACAAACAACAAGAACTCTAATACCATGTCAAGCATCCAACCTAAAACCAATTGGAGACACCCTATAACTTAATTGATGTACGATAATACCATTTAAAACCTGTTATTAAGAAACATGATTAAACGCATCATTTAAGTGGTTTCTCTAATACTTTGATCCAATTTCAATACCTAGTATCAATAAGTTTATTTGTTGACTCAATTTTTGTGAGATTGATCCTAGTACTCAGTATCTTCTAAACCTAATCTTGCTTACACATCAGATTAACATTACCAAGCATTTCAGAGTTAAACTAAGTCTTGAATTGACATTAGTTTCCATCGTACATGCATCTGCAGCATTTAAAGTGGCATCTAGGGCAGACTGCTTTAGCCTTTTGTTATATACCCAAAAATTAATAAATAATAATAAGAAATAAATAAAAAGGCAGAGGCCTTTAGAAAGATCAAAAGAGAGAAGAGAGCATATACAAGATGAATCTATAGGAAGCAGGCCTAGATAAGTTTCACAGCAATGATAGCATAGAAAATTGAAAACAGTGCTTACCTATCCCAACACGAGTTCCAACAGTTAATTCAGAGAAATCAATATTCCATTCGGGATAAGCTAATAAGGGGTTATTGTTGAACAATGGAGATTCAAGAACTTTATTCCATGTTGCAACCATTTCATCATTTGTGACATATCCCGAAACTCCACTTCTCCCTGAAGTTTGGCTTCTATAGTCATGGGGAGAAGATGGCAACGATATTGCTTTTTGAGAATTTATTTGGTCCCTGGAAAGGTTATACAATACAGACCTCCCACCAGTAATGTCATCATGGCCATCAAGATGGAAATTTGGTACCTAAAAGAATGAGCAGAGAGCTTTAGTGACTTATTAAATTGCATTAGGTAACTAAACCCTCTGAAAGGAAAGCATGCCAGTTTTATGTTTTAAGGCAAAGCCACTATACATAGATTTCGGGAAATTAAAACCACAACGAAGAATATAACAACAAAACATAAATGTAACCATTTGATAGCAATTTGCATATAATTCACATAGCTTAATTGTGCAACTAATGATCGTTCCTATTGCAATCACATTTTTTAAGGAATATTTGCACAGTGGAAGTGGCACTAAAACTATCCATAGAGAAGGAAACAAACTGGAGACAATGAGGCAACAAAACAGTCTGAGTGAGTTTTTATTTAAATATCAGAAGGATAAAATTTATGACATTAGGGGGTAAAAATGTGTGCAAGAGGGAACAGTTGCATAAGTTGATCTCTGAACTTTATAAATGATAAAAACAGAAAAGAAACAAACATACATCAGATGGATCATCAAAATGTGATTCTAACAACAAAGATAAAAGGCACATCTTGTTGCTCTCCTTATTTGAAGACAATATTACTTATAACTACGGAATTTTCCAACATTAATACCAGCAAAGGTAACTGCCCCTATCCAAAAGCTTTCCTATGACTCATGACTCCCAAACTGATTATAGGTCTGGGCTATATATAACCAATTTCTCTTTGATAATTAGTCCAAAATGTAATTCCAAAACCCACAACAATCATATAAGACAATAGGGGACAGATGCTACAAAAAAAAACAGATACAACCATCCCAAATATATAAAATAAACGGTTTTTATTTACAACAAAACCAAAATTGCAAGTATCAGTTGACACTCATATGAAATTGTGCCCATTCATCAATATCTCCTCAAATGATTGGCGGTTATGCCAAATAAATATAGCTATGTAGAAGCAAGAAGAGAAAGACATGTTTGCCGGCATGAAGGGCTAGAGAGAAAGACTTCATAAAGTCCAGAACATCCTACACCGAGATAAAAATAAATATTGAAAAAAAAAACATACGTTCTGAAGATCAGGACTTTCATTCCGACTATTTGAAGAATGGGCAAAAGACCTATCTTCCCCACGCTCTTGCAAAAGACGATTTTGCTTCAATGTTTCATTCATAGCTCTGACAGCCCTGAAGTAATTCAAGACATAATCCAAGTCAAGTGACTATATAACAAAATGTACGCCCCAGAAAACAAACAAGATCCTTAAAATTTCAGAAAATACACATCAATATATAAACATGTTGGCATAACACTAAAGCACTAACAAATGAATACAGGCATCACTTGGCATACATGAACCAAATATACTAGTGGACTAACCTGAAAGACTACCAAGATGAACTGCTAGCAACTCCATTTTAACCATTAATAGTCCAGTTCAATAACATGGACAAACGCAAGAAGCCAACTTCATGCAGCCCATATTACAAGACACAAGTTGGGAGGAAAGCAAATGATGATTAATTCCAAAAGCTATTACCCTAAATAATTTTTTTCTTTAAAAATAGAGAACCAGATCTTTTCCATCCATTACATAGGGTTCAAAAAGAATAAATTTGTAGATGTAATCACCAAAACGAATATCTTCTATAAACAGAAAGTGAATGAAGGATACAAAACAGTAAAGCTTAGAGTCTATTTAGTTTTAAAAAATGTTTTCCATTTTCCATCTTCATTTTTACACTACAAATGAAATTAATAACGGTAATACCAAATCTGGAAACCCTTAATTTTCAGTAAAAATAGAAAAATTATTATAATAAGTTGTTTTCCAACTGTTTGACTACATTTCAAAATTTAGATATTTACCTTATCTTATTGATCATATTTAGAGTGCAAATGTAAATAAAAATTAATAGAAAACATTTTCTAAGACTAAACGGGCACCAAGCTTCAAGGTACATGTTCTGTTTAATGAAAGAAATTAGGAAAGCATGAAAAAGGCAAGTCCAAGTTCGAGGCATCAAATTCATTGAATAATTTTAAGGAGTCAAAAGTCGGAGAACAACTTGTTTAACTCCCACAATTTAATAGCACGGTAAATAACAATGCTAGCTGTCGAAAGCAAACATTATGCAAATTAAAAAGTTCATCAGAAAAGATTGGTGACACTAGATCTAACATTTAGAGGACCTTGCAAAAACAGAAACTGAGTAACTTGCATTACAATTATTTGGACCATTGAAATGGAAACACATGTGCCAGATTCATACTGTTACTTTGGCTTGTGCTTATAATGAACTCAATCCATTGCAATAGGCAAGGCACATCTGTTGCAATGAACTGGCTTAAGATTGCAAGTAGATCTGCCATCAAACTGCAGATGTTTGATTCATCAAATTGATATTTTATATTTCGTTTTCCTCTGTTTTGGAGAAAAAAGAAGGGGCATAGGGAGGGTGGCTTGCATTTTAAGATTAATCACCGAGCCATCTCTCACAGCGGAAATAAGGGAATTTGTACTCCCACAAACAAAAGAATTGTATATCCACATCTTTTGTCCCCCCTCCCCCTCTTTTATTTTTGGCTGTTAAGATATCTGTTCAAAAGATTTTACATTCACACAAGCTATGACCTAGGAACATGCTTGACTACTAGGCTACATATTAACTGAACCACAATAATCTAATAGATGCACAAATACTTAATGCAAGTACCCTGAGTCCTGATTTCAATTTATGCACTTCAGATGAAGTTCATTTAAAAATTGTCAACATAAAAACACAGTTAAGCAAGCAGATATTCTTGGTCCCACCTAATTACCACCAAAAAGGAATTATGTTGGTCTAACCAAACTTCTTTCAATCTGTTGATCCCTCTTCTTCGTGAAGGTTGCCTACCTAATAAAAGTTCTTGTTTCTTACAGTTAAGGTACTGACATGGTTGATACCATGCTTCAACTTCCAGGCTGGAAATTCATTTTATAAAAAATCATTATATATATATAATTTATAAACATGAAAACTATTTCACCAGTCAAAAAGAAAATACAAAAGAGAAGAGGAACCAGAATTCTTGAATTTCTACAATAAAAAATTGGGAAGGTACCTAGAAAATAGAAATAAGTAATCTTAAATTACTAGAACCAGAAAAGAAAAAAAAAAAACAAATTTGCTAGGGGGAAAACAAGATAAAGAGTAAGAGATATTAGAAAGCTAGACTAGTCTACCATCAGATAAAAGTATGTCATAATTCTTAACAAGACAAAAATCAACCTTACGATATCATCACCAATCTCCGGAGTCATGCTAATGCTTCTTCTTCTTATTCTACGAGCTTCTGATGTTGATGCCCCATCTGATCTGTAGCTAGAATTATTACAGATCAAAGATATCAGTAACAATTAGTGCACAATTTGGCACTTCATTCTGAAGTTAGTTTACAGAATGTGGAAAAAGAGAATGTCAAACAGATTAATAAAGGCCAGTACATTCTTTCTGTTAAGCCAAGGTTAGTATTTTAAACTAAAAACAGATATTCCAGTTCAGAACATCAACAGCTTGAGAAGCAAGAGAACACTAAAGATACACAAACAAATGACCATACACAGAGCGCGATAATTTGTATTACGTGAACAATGGTAAAGATGGTGTGGATTAAAATTTTGGTTACGATAAAGAATATGTTGAAGAAAACTCCAAACACTTTTCCCCACCCTCTCCACACCCAACTCAAAGACCTAAAGAAAGAAAGTTTTGCAGCAACACAAGAAGACTTTGGGGGGAAGGGGGATGCAAACTTGCATGTTTTGACATGAAAGCCACAGGAAAGTGAGAGTAACAATTAACTATGAACAATTAGCAACAACCAAATATTACCAACATTTTTCGTTAAGAAATCATTATTATTGTTCTCGTGTTTACTAAAAAAGGATCAAATGAGAGAACCTTGATGTAGCAACATCATCAGCATAATCTCTAAGGGGATTCCTATCACCACTTAGCATGGACCTTGCACGTGCTCGGAAAGATGGATGCTCTGGACTGCAAAGACATTAAAATCTTAAAAAGAACAAGAAACACTTGAAATGTTCTATTCTTTTAGGAGATGGATACTCTCATGACCAAGCAGACATCTAGACACTACTTAAGGCAAATTATTGGACATATCATGCAAAAAAGGCATTGAAAGAAATTAGTGTAACAAGCATGCATGCATGTATGCATGTGTTTGTCTGTCGTATTAGAGAGAGAGATTAAAATCTTCAATGGCTACAGCAATGCATAATTTCTTTCCTCAAATAATAAGCTATACATCTATTTAACAATCAAAACAAAACGGTTGCCCTTTAAAATTTTCAAAAACAAAATTCACAATCAAATGCTTATAGATGACATTAATATTAAAGTTTATTATATTTAAGCAACATAATTAAGGTGCTACTATAATACATAAAATATAGGTGACTACAACGATTCTAGTACCTTTGTAAAATAATGAACAATAAAAAGCTTTATATGTGAAAAATTTTGGCAACAATAGCTGCATATTTCTTTCAGAAGAGAAAAGCATCAAATTCAGGAATAGTTTAGACCGCATGACCCATAACTAAATTAGCCATCAATCACAACAGAAAACCCGAAAAAAGAAAGTCACTTGTTTCAATCATGCACCTACGTAATGGGACAAGAATTAATTTGCTATTGTTATTCGAAACAGGAAAGTGTTATTGGTGCTTAATTCTATCCAAGGGGTCAAGGAACCCTAGAAAAACCTTTCTACCACATGATGACCATCAAGGAGGATTTTGTGGCTGTGTGAACCTAGACAGGTCACAAGGATTTAAAAATATCAATATGATCCTTGCAAGACTAAGGCACAAACTTTGAACTTTAACTTGGGAATCCAAAGAACATTCTGGGCTTCAACAGGATAAACTGATTAAGTTTGAGTGGATTTTAGTTTGGTTTTGTAATATTTCCAGGTTATCTTTGTGGTTACTTTAAATACTGAGTTTTCTTAGTTTCCTTTCAGTCAAGGTATTTATGTAATTTCCAGATTTTATCAAAAGAAGTCTTATAAATGCGTCATGAGTGCTCTAAAGTTTTGAAATAGTATTGGACTTTAGATGTAGCCCAATAGCATGTTTAGTGTTAGTTTTATATCTTGCAGTCGTAGGTTAGTCTATTTATATATTCTTACATTTCTTATTTTAGCAGACCAGATAAGAGTTTTGCTCAGAGGTCAAACTCCTATGGGATGGGACTGCTTAATGAAACACATGGTTAGAATCCCAAGGTATAACCTCTTCTCCTTAGACAACCTGCTCATAAACCTAGAAGCTGTCATCTTCAGAAAACCCTAATATCCCTTCAAACCATACTGCCAAAGCACCAAAATACCCTATTTTCCTCAACCACACAGCCTCCAATCAAGCTTCTTCACCTACTTCCAATCAAGAACACAAAACCTAACTCAATTATCTTAACTTGAGTTTACAATGTGGTCCACACTATATTCTACCCACTAATAAGATACACGTAAACTTATTCCGATATTACACCCTTTTATAGTTGGTGGGATACTACCCTAAGTACAGAAGTCCAAGAAGTAGGCTGGACTTAAACATCAAATTAACAGCTACTTCTTTTGTCATGACCTGCTGGTGCCTAACTTCATGACCAGGCCTGGCCTTTAAAAGAAAAGCTAGAAATCAAGCCAGCAATCAAACTGCCACAGACTCCTTTGTTATTTTAATAATGCTATAAATAATCATTAAATTCAAATTAATAATAAAACTCAATTATCTCCACAAATGTTGCTAATGTCACCTTTCAATTTATAATCAAGGAACTTTTTTCATCAAACCAATGCAAAGTTGAAGCTTTGCCTTAGAAGTGGATCCCATAACTTCAGCTTTCGAGAAACCAAATGTGTCTCCTCAGAACTTTGTTTCAAAATTGGGAGAAAAAAGAAGTCTTTGGATAAGTAATGCTTTCCATTTAAGTGGATTTGTCAAATTTGGAATTGAATGCTACTGGATGTTCCATTCCAGAGTTTTGTTAGATGTGCACTGATGCAAACAGCTAATTAAGTGGAAAAGTGGTTGAGAATTCACTATGCTGTAAAAATCCGAGCATAATCATTCAGTTTTAGTCAGCATAATGCAGAGCCATAAAGCAAAAGGGAAGAGTAATGGTCCTGATGGATAATGGACAAAAGAAAGCAATGAGAGGGGAAAAAAATAAGTTGACAAAGAAGGCAATAAAGGACGGAAAACCATATTAAAGGCAACTACAGGAACTAGAACAATAAAATCATATGCTTTCAAGCATAATACACTAATAACTACAAAAATTATAGCAGTCCCACCAAATTCTTTCCTCATTCATATGGAATTTCCTTAACCAGTTAAGACAAGTCAAAATTAAAATTTCAAAATTATATTTATATTACATGCATGTGATTGAACATACATAAAGCTTATGATTAAAATTTTCGCTTACCCAGCTCACAAACCACTGTTTTACATATATTATCCAATTCAAGAACCAGTCATAGTACTACATCCATGCTCGTGTACTCAATTAATCAAGGTTCTGCAGAATTGGATCCAATGTACCATCCCACAGATAACAAAATTATTAAACCCAATCAAATTACTGAAACCTTTTGTGCAGCTAGAACCACAAACAAAGATCCAGAATAAAAATATGCTATGAAAGACAAAAGTAATTTCAAATATAATTTCTTTGACTTATGCATCCAACTCAACCAATTGTCAAAAGATGAAGAGCCCCAATCCAAGAATATGGCTACGACAACCTCAAACCAACTGATATGAAATAACACTACTTAATATTCACTCTCAAATGCAAGCTTAACTAAGACAACAGCTGCTAATATAGACTGTTAAAACAGCACAACAAACAACCTAGGCTAATATAACATGTGATGAAGCAAACTATCAGCATCCCCCAAATACAGCTGATCCTAATGTCTTAGCAGGCATAAGTCCAATGATTGAGAAGCTTGGGAGCTTGACTACGCTTCATTTGTTGCTTGGGTCCTAAATTTGACTAAATTTTTCCAATTCTTATTTTGTTCTGTTTTCTCATGTTTTAAGTGTCAAGGGTATTTTTGTAATTCCTAGTTTGCTGAAAATTACAGGTTTTGAGCTGTCTTATTATGTCTTTCCCTCGGTTTTTGGGCTCTTATTTTAGTGTAGCTGTTGCTTTAAGTAAGTTTGTCAGTTTCCCAATTGTAATCTTAAGTATTGATAAGATTCTATCAGTGCCAGTTCTTCTTGGACTACATATAGAGGTCTATATACATGAATGTAATCATTCTATTGAGATATAGCAGAACTTCCAGCATTGTTGCTCTTGTTATTGTGTGATGTGATCAATCTTAGGTGTCACTGGCTAAGCAACGCTAAGCGTGAAGCTTAGGGACTCCTTTATTCAATTTTGTCTATTTTCTCAAGAACTCAAATCTGAAACTACCAAAAGACTTAATCATGTAGCTGCGTAAATGATGGAGAATGGAAAGGAGATGTTTGAACTAAGTTTCTAGCTTGTAATTTTGTTATAACTTTTTAGTTCGATTGTCACCATTATATAGATTTAGGTTATTTTGGCTATTTTATATTAACAAGCTTTGCTTATTTTCCAAGTGTCAGGGTTTTAAGGTTATATTTGGTATTTTCATTTTATTAGGCTTTAGGGTTTAGCTTATAAATATCTATGTTATTATAGTTATCATTAGGTTTTGGATGATTAATCTTTGAGATTGAATATTGAGATTTTCCCCACTATTGATTCTTTCTGGTTTTCTCTTCACTAATTCTTTTATTTATCTCCCCATTCCCTCTGTTTCTTCCTAATTGTTGCAACATATATCTGATTTCCCTCTAAATTTCTAATTTCTATCTCTTTCCCCTACCTGTTCTACATCACTACATCAACATGGCATCCCATCTACAACTATTTAATAATAAGTGCAGTGCCCAAAATGAATATAGGGTCACAAAATACGCAAACTAATCAATAATAGGATTACACTACTCAACTTTTAGCATATACAAATTCAAAACACAAAAGGGCATGAGAGGAACCTGGAACTGGCAGTCCGCTGTTCAGCAATAACCTTTCTTCGGCTACGACGCCAGAATGTAGTTGCGATGTTGGGTTCACTATGTGACAGACTAAGGGAGACAAACAAAAAAATAAAAAAATAAATAAAATTAGAAATTTAATATCAAACATGCTGTAGCATACATATTTTTCAATCAAGCAGGTCTTTTACTTGTGAGAAATGTCCAGGTAAATATTACCTTAACTTCCTGTCAATCGAGGCGGAAGATCGTAGCATCATATTTCGCAACGAAGCACCAGTTATATTGGAAGACCCATCTAATTTCCGATGGAACTGAAGGTTCTCATCTTTTTCAGCACTGCCACAAACCAAAATGAGAATTATAACCATCTACTCATCCAAAAAAAAAGACAATAATAACTTTCTAAACATCTCCCAAGCATTTGTCACCAATTACATAATGTTAAGGGAGCTCAGAAGGCAAGTTATATACAATTTCAGATTGCGTCATATGCCATCTGCTAACCTGTCAGGGTGGTCAACTTTATCAGAAAATCCGTAGAGAGGACTATTTGGCTCCAATGGTGAATCACAAGAGTCATTTTCAGCAGAATCACTCTCCCCTGCAGCTGATATATGGGTCATAAAAATAGCTTTTGTTGATCGTGGTATCAACTGACCTGGAAACCGCATAAGATCAACCAGTAGCTCCACAGAATTTAACACAACTATCACAGACATATGCTTATATGAATCTGCACACTCAACAGCCCCATCATTTGGCAAACCCTGAAAGAATGACGTAGGAAAATTGGGCCACAGCCTTTCAGTTACAATTTGACATAGGCAATCAAAAGTCTCTTGGAAAATCTTCTATTTGATTCAACTTAAAACTGATATACACTATGTATGAAAGATGAAATAGATCATGTAATCTAACCTAACAACTGAAGAGGGCGGCAACAAAAGAAAAGCTTACCACCATGAGCCTACTTTCAAGCCCTACAGTATCTGCTAAAACTTTAAACAAAATTGCCCGGGGACGACATGAACCATGCTTTATTTGTCCCAGCATCTGGACACTTCTATTCTCAAACATGTCAGAGGTTTCTTCTAGTGCAGCTTTTGCTGGACTTTCCGCAGTTGGACGTTTATAAAAATCAGATACCTAGGTAAATAGCAGGAGTTTAAAAAATAAATAAATAAATAAATAAGCATTTATTAACAACCAAATTAGAAATTTGATTAAAAAGATTAAATAAATGCTTACAATAGACTTCCAACAGGAATATTAGTCTGAAAGAGCAATGAGGAAGAATAAGAAGTTACTGTCTTGTCCCATTGTTCAAGGGTTAAAGTAGCCAGCTTTAGGCTCTTATTTATTTTATTCATGTTAATGCAGAGCACTGAAATTAAACAACATGCAGTCCTAAGAATTTACTCTATCCATGTTTGGGAATTACTAAATTCCAATTTTGGAAATTTTACTCAAGAGATGTAATGTCCTTTCCATGTCCCAAACAAAGAACACCAGCATTTGGATGTGTACCTTCTAGTCTCCAAAATTCTCTTATAAAATCTTTTTATCTCTGTTATAGGGCAGATTTATCTCTCATGCAAGTTTTCTTAAATTGCCCAAACTCTTTGGTAAACAAATACCGCTCAATACTTCAGCAAATATCAGTAGGAAATTGCCTGCACTGAAAGGGAAATAAATACACTTTTTTTTTTTACTATTACCAATATATCACTAGAAGAAGGTGAAATATGTAAGAAGTGGTACAGTAGGAAATTCTTTTCACATGATATGGCAAATAGCATGCACCTAAAATAGCAAGTAACAACATAGACAGATGCATCTAACTGCATGTTGATAATGACAATACAACAAAACTGTTAACAATATGAAATACAAACATGAGAACAGTGAAACAAGGGGGAAAAGAAAGAGAGGAAGAAGGGCTATAGAAAAAACAAATATCAAACTAATCTCACCAATCCGGCAATCTTTTTAATCATTGCAGGTGGATTTGAGTTCAATCCTTTAACCAGTGCCGCAATCAACTGCTTCAGCATAGATAATTTTTTATCTTTCTCAAAATCCACAAGAATGATATCAGCTCTATAACCTTCTCCACCCAAAGCATGAAGCTCTTCCAATGTAGGAATAGTATCAAACATCTCCTTAAGCCTTTTATCCTGTCAATTTCAGGAAAAAAAAAATCTTTAATCCCAGGAGCAGTAATATTTAAACTTAAATAATAAACAAGAATAAATGGAATGATCTGCATGTTAGTGTTAGTTCACTAGCACACATATGAAGCATATATCATCCAAGTACCAGCATTGAAACAGACACAACAATATGATTCTGATTTCACAATTCCAAGAATCTACAGAATGCTTCTTGGAATTTCCTAGCCAATTTTATTTGGCAAGTGTAGAAAGCATTCCCTGAATAAATAGTGATAAGTAATGAAAAATACATCAACAGAATGATAAAGGACAAGGAGGTTGCTTCTGTTTGTCCTTCAATTTGAACAAGACTTTACCCAATAAACACCTGCTAAACTAAAACTTCATACAGTTCTTACAAGTTAGCAACCATCGAGTCTTCCAACTGCAATTAATTCTATCTCTTTACACAAAGAAGTACAATTGTAAAAACCTTCTAATTTTGCTTCAGAGGGTTCTTATGAGTTAGTAACCATCAAGTCTTTGAAAAGCAATAACTTTCTCTTTAAAATGCCATTACATTTCCTCAGCATAGAAGCACAGTGAAGAATCAAATTCTAAAGCAAATTTCCATGCAAAAACTGTCTAGACTCTACTTTAGGTAGCAAACAATCAATCACAAGAGGAATACTGTCAATTACAATAGAAATCTTATAGATAGTAGACCAGATAGAACTGCTTAAAATTCAATTTTAGGTTTGATCAAATATCATTAAGTGCTCTGATTGTCATATAGATATGTGGAGCTAGAGCAAATATGCAGTTGGAAGCTACATAGCCAAGTAAAAAGTTCTCAATCTATACATTGGAATGTATTAAAAAAAATTCAACATTCAATTTGTTAAAATAAAACACATAAGACATGGTCTAAATTTTTTGATGATGTAAATATGCTCTTTCATTCTTGAAAAAAGTAAAACTTTAAAATCTACTATCATCATAAATGATAATTTGAAATTTACAGCATTCCTCAATTGCTTATGACTTCACCGCAATCCCATATTACATCCAGTCAGATTCAATCCTGTGAACAACTTCCTCCTACATCTCTTCCCCATAAATAGAACTTAATTCCTTATAGATGACATATCCTCAGCATCAAAGGTACCATAATAATTTTCCAAAAGCTATAGAAGTTTTCTTCCTTATTTGGAGTTCTTTAGAGATTAATCATCAGACATTAGATGACTCTGAATTAACTTTGTTACAAATTTCACCTCAATCCCCCTTGCCACAAATGATAGATTCCCCCATCCCCACTCTTTTGTTCTTTGGTGGAAACAAGCAGACCAAGCTTCCTCACAGCAGAAAACCATCCAACCAAGTGAGTGAGGCAATTTGCAACGAAAACATTCTTCAGTGAAGAACCTCTGACTAAAACCTTACTTGAGTCACATTCTCTTTTTCATCTTGCTTAACCCAAAATCTTAGGATCATAATTTTGCCGTCATTTTAACAAAGAGCATATTCCTCCTCCATAACATCAGCAAACAGTATCCGGTAAATAAACCTGTGGCATCTCCATAATCAACTGGAAAAGGCCTTAATGAATCTATCAATAGCAAAAATCAGTTCATTTCTGACTGTATCACTGGTCTCATCCTAATGTCTTTGCAGCAATTTGTTGAATCCCACAACAGATCTCCTCAAACAGCCCATAATATTATGTGTTGCGCAACAAAAATGTCAGGTAAAAGGCATCGAAAGTCCCTCAACCTTCATTTATATGTCAAACAAATTCCCCAACTTCGAATAACTCCAAACAAGTCTATAACTTTAAAGTCTAGCATTAATTTCTTTCCTTATGACATTATTGATCTAAGTAGAATTTATTCTAAACTATGATGGTTTTAAAGTTATCACCTATATGCCTGAAAAGGGAACTCTACTTAAACCAATCAAGAAGCCTATCATTAGTAAACAAAAGTCACTCAAGCCTTAACAGTTCTAACCATTATCCAAGTTAGATATCCCTATATAGCAAAATTACCAACTAACTTCATACATAACTACACGCCAAGCTACATATCTATGCACAAACAAAAATACATAAGTAACTTCCATAACTCATCATATTGCATAAGTTGAACAAATAAATAATATTATATGATTCCTTAAGAACCTATCAAACAAGAGAGGAGATATTAGCAACAACTATGTATGGTAAATTCCATATTACAAGGGCAATAAAAGATGAACTGAAAACTAACCCCACCTGCCCCCCTGCCCCCAAACAAAAAAAGGCACAGAGACTAGAAAACAGAAGGACAAGCAATCTTTAGTAGACTAGTTTCATTCTGGTGGACCAAAATCTCAATGCTATCAAAGGTAAAATTATTCCTTCACACACCATCTGGAAAAATAATAATTTGCTCACACTCAACGCAAAGCCAAACACACTGTCCTTTTGGAGAATTGTAAGGGACGTCAAACTGAGACTTGCTACCAAGCTTTATCTTGTGCTCAAAACCTCTCTCATGTGGTCAATATCTAGCCACAATTTTTGGCATAACTTGAGTCACAATAAAAGTTTTAAAATATAACTCCACAAGCCCTTACCAAAAAACAATCAAGTGGAAAAACTTTCTGCATCATTCATTACCTTTGTGAATTTAGAACCAATAAACAATAACTCTTTCCTATTAAAAAGGTTATTTAGAATATGTTTGGCCCAAAAATGTTATCCCAGTAAATGTCCACCAGAAGAGAGCCATACGAATCCCAGACATTATTTTCAGCCCAAAGTTTTACATGATCTGCCCTTAAGACTAGAGGAGGCTGAAACATGTTCAAAAAAAGCCAATGATTCTCTATCTTAAACCTGTTAAACTAACAATCATCAAACCTTGTCTGATATATTCACACCTCAACTTGGGCACTTACCTTTTGTAAAAAAGAAACTTCACAAGACAATCTCAGCAATGAGGGAGCCATGGTTTTTCTGCAAACTTTCAGGAGGACATTTTGGTATTACCTTAAAAAATCAGAGAGTCAATGCCTACTTTCTTTAACAATCTTCAGATCAAAAACCAAAGCCACAGTCAACTCAACTTTAAGAGCAGAAACAAAGTGCTTTTCAACTCAGTTAACTTTAGGGATTCCAATGGGAAATGAAAATGTAGAAGAAGTATATTCACAACCTAAAGCAGACCCATATCAATTTGACATTTCAACAGTTTTATCCAGAACAAGCATCAGCTGCCATAAGCAAGTTCTCAGACAAAAAGACAAATATTAGCTTCCTAAATTTCCACTAAATAAATACAACCATCCCAGAAATAAATGAAAATTCGTTACCTTCTTTTAATAGTTCTAGTTAAGTTTTGTCACAGCACCGTGATAACTTTACTACTTTCAATATAAACCAGAAGAGAAAAACCACTCGTCACAAGCTTAGCAATGAATTATGGCCTATATATGGTTATAAGCAGCTATGAATGCTCACCAATGAACTTCTACTAATCAAAGGAACTTCAAAGTACAGCAACCTTATTTAAGTCATCTGACAAACAAGCTTAAGTACACTCTGTGGACACCTCAGTTTTCTACCTTTACCCAAGACCATCAGTAACATTGGGGCTTTGAAACAGCTCAGGCATCAGTGTGACAGCTTAGGATATGAGCCAATATAATGAACAAGTTTACCAGATGTACCATAACCTGATATGAGCCAATATACATTATCTCATCATATAGCCACTTTCTCTTCAACAATATGACATATGCAACACCTTCTAAACATCACACAGATTTATAACCTGATGAAGCAAACCACTATTGCCCTATCACCTTAACGTCAATGAGATCTATAACTTAATCCATATTGGAGTCTTGACCTTCCAAGTATTTTTTGTAGTTTTAAACCACAAAATTATGCAATTGTCATGTGAGTGCAGATTGGACAACCACAACCTGGCTTGCAAAATCAAAGAATTTAACAATTCTAATTTTTTGCTGATAAATTAAGGATGTGGCAATTACTCAGATGAATGGTTTAAAGATGAAATTCTGTTTCAAAATTGATGAAAAGACACAAAATGCTGATAAATATTTATCTTTGAAAAGGAATAGAAAGCACTTGACAACAGTACATTGACTATAACTGCAAAGATATAACAATTAAAATTCAGTACAAATAAGAATAAAATAACAGAGAAAGATGGAGAAGAAAGCAAGGACTTGTTATCTCAAGAAACTCAGGTTCAATACTTAAGCAGCAAGTATGGTAAGATTAGTCAGAAACAACATAATTCAATCCTCACCGGAATCACAGAATAGAAACCATTTGGAATTGGCTCAGAAAGCATTCCAGTGTTCCACAAAATCTGTGATGCTGTCTGAGATGACAATACATCTTGCTCAAAATTTCTAGGTGACTCCCTATTACTCAAACTCTCTTCATGAGAACCCAAAGAAACAGAACCAAATTTTTCAATAAAATCTGAAGACCACCATGTTGCATTAGAAGGCCCTTGCTCTGCTGGCCCTGCATCATCTCGTGTCTCCTCCATGTCCTTAAATGTTTAAAATGAAAAACCATATTCGCCCCTACTTCTCACCCCATAAAAGATCTTTTCAATCTAGGAATAGGTCTCAGGCAACAAAACATTGGATGACAAGCTTCTTTTGTGTTGACTTGTTCGAGCTGGAGGCCATCAGACCTGCAGAGCATAAACTATTAGACCAAATAGGTAAACTGTTTAGTTCTGAATACAACAATCATTGAAGAGTTTAGCACCCATTATCAAGGGGGAAACAACTACAAGCAAATGAGGAAAGCACACGAACCAAGACAGTTAAATGAGAAAGTAATGTACAATGAAAATCTCCTCAAACTTCTTCTAAAAAGCCTATGACCCAATTAAGATCTGAAAATATGCTCACATCCAGAATTTCTGCACATAATCACTTGTTCACAAGCACATCAGCCAGCATATCTAATAACCCATTTTTTCACCCAGATAAAAATCATCACCCATAGAATATTCAATATAAAACTCAATCACGCATATGTAATTAGCAAAATGATTCAGATGATCCATAGGCAGCCTCATATGACAATAGCAAAGTAGCAAACAAAAGGACCCTAAATGAACCCACTCATATCTAGCTAAATTCTTATCCACCAAAAGAAGAAACTTAATGTCTTTAAAATTATATTCCTTCCAATATTGGGAAGTAATTGGAGTACCCTCAAGTGATTAATAATTTAATGGAATACCAAAAAAAAAAGAATAAAGCTGAATAACAAAGAAAAGCAAATTTAGATCAAATTAGAAGATCTACGAATAGAAAACCTAAGTAGACAAATGCTTGCAACGAAGCAAAATCAGCAAGGCATTCTCAAAATTACACTTTAATCCCTCTCTTTTGGCAGTGATTATGCCAAGCAATTAATCTTTCCCTAATCAACGACAATATCCAATCCAAACAAGAAACAAAGATTATTCAATCTTATATAGATTCTTTCTCAATCTTTAAAATTATAAAAAAATAAAAAGAAAAAAAAAAGGAGAATGAGAAAAAGAGAAACGGAAATGATTTAAATGAAAGGAAGAAAGCGAAAAAAGGATTTTACCACCAGCAGATCCGTGCATTAGAATCCCAAACCAATAGCATTTGAATCTCAACTCCTCCCTTGGTGAATTAGCCCCATCTTTTTTCCATCACATTCTTCTACACAAACTCACCAGCCAGAAAGAGAAAGAAAACTAATTTATTTATATTTATAGAAATAGAAAGGTAGATGAAAGTAGGGAAAATGAGAAATGTAAGCAAAAATCCAAATGAAAACCCCGAAGGAGAAGGGAACGAGGAAATGCAAGAGAGAGAAAATGAACGAGAGATTGGATTTTTGGAATTTAATGATAAATAAGTGTGTGTGTGTGTGTGTATTTATTTATTTATTTTGATCGATCGATGAAGAAAGCGATGGGCTTTTTCTTCTGAGTTTTCAGGAGAGAGAGAGAAGAGGGGGGTGGTGAGTCACGTGCAGCGGGATCTGGGGACCTCTCCCCGACAGCCAGCTGGCAATAAGGTTGGCTCACCAACATCCACACCTTTATCCGCGTGAATCACCCCTCTCTTTTCTTTTTTTCTTTTTTCTTTTTTCTTACATTTGTGTTTCTTGAACAAATTCTCTTGTTCTTTCCCATAAAAAAAAAGACAAATTCTATTGTTTTTACCAAGCAGAGGTTGGTTCCATCTAATTACTAGTACTAGTATCCAATAAGATAAGTAATAAAAGCTGCTACATATTTCATATTTAAACATTTGACTTAATTATTAAACATATAATTATTTTTGTTAACGCATAAAAATTTGAAGTTTCCGGTACTGTAAATCAAAAAAATTAAAAGTAATTTATTTAATCCCCAAGCAAAACGAAGCGGCAGGAATTGTCGAATGAGCGTACATGCCGAGGACCAAAAGGAGTCAATGGTCACAATCTCAAGGCCTTACGCAAGAGGAACAGGTCATGCACACACGCGTGGGGAAATTACATGGTCCATATATTTCTTTGGAGGCTTATGTCTCTTATGTTTTTGGTCCGCATAATAGGATTTTTTTATCCCAACATTAAAGTGACGTCCCGATTAGATATTTTTCCATGTGTTCTGATTGTTTCTTCGTCATTTCATATGAAAACAAAACCCACTTCGTATTGAAAAAAAAAATAATTTTATTGAACTATAATCTCGGTTATGTGTAAAACATCAAATATATCATATTCTACAATGAAGTATATTATGACGCGTTGAACTTTTTAATACCAAAATTTGTTATTTGTATTGATAAAATATTTTAATTCAATTACTTTTTAAAATTTAATAAAATAAATAGAATAATAACAAAGTTAAATAAAATTGAGGTGCAATAATAAAATTTGATATTGTTTCATAGTGTGGTGGCAAATTTTATTCCATTGCTTAAAATTTTTAAAGCATTCAATTTAGAGTCAAAAACATTGTTGAATATGATATAAAAAATTAGATATTGATTTTTTTTTTACTTGACCAAAAAACATTAAATTTGATTGGATATTTCTCTAAATGAAATACATGAATTTTAAAGGTTTTAACTCTAATGATTACAAGAAAATGACATAAAAGAAGATTTGATTAATTAAAATAAATGCTTAATTATTTATATTGTTGTCAATAATGTTGATGTGAATAACTTAGGGATTAATATTTGATGCATTTACCTTATATAAATATCAGGTCACTAAATCTTGACACCTTATTGATGACATAAAAAAATAAAGTCCGTTTTCATTTCTTTCAAAATAATATCAATCTTTTAATTCCTTCAAAATAATACCTCATTAATAAGGTGATAGGATTTAGTGACCTAATAATATATAGAAGTTATATACTATTAAATATAGTATATAAATATTTTCTCATAACTTGCTTTCATATGCATGGTAAAATACAGGAGTAAGGGTGAGATAAGGTGTAATGAGAAGAAAAGAATGACTACAAGGACATTAGATAAAGTTGGTATATTATCTAATTTTATAAAATATTTTACTATTAAAAATTTAATAAAAATTAACAATAATACTTGAAATTGAAAGGTATATTTATTATGTTTTATCTATTTACTAAAGAAATTGATTTCATGGTTATTTTCATCAATTGTTTATTTACTTATATATATTATATATAATATTGAAAGCATTATTATTTATATAAATAATTTTATATATCGATTTTTAATGCATTAAATAAAAAATAAATAAAGTGAAGTAAAGAAGAACTATTATATAAAAAGAAAAAAGGATAAAAAACTACTAAGCAGAGCATTTTATGTCATTAGTGCAAAAAGAAAAGAAGGACAAAATTGAAAAGAGAAAAAAAAGGGAAGAGGTCCAGTGCAAATTGTCCACGGAAACTCCTTCCTGATGCAATTGGGCTGCCAACTGCACTTGCAGTGCGGTTGGATTGACCAATCACGCCGCTGGAATCTTTGGCAAGCGGCAATTTCACGACATGATTGGTGCAATCGGTGCTAACGGCACTGAAGGGTCTACCGAACGGGAGGGTTGCAACCAAAATAAATTTGCAATATCCATCGGTATTCTTTTTCTTTTTTCTTTTGAAATTAAAGGGCCATTTTTTGTCTTTTTCATTTCCTTTTACACTTGTATGAATTTGGCTATATTAAAACTACGGTGACAACATCTTAACTAACAACAGCACTAAAATTAAATAGATTACGTTTCAAATTTGAAGATAGAAGGCGACCTTTTCCTCTAACTAATTTCTGGTTTGAAACGTAGATTCTAATGCGAAGCATCTTTTTCAGGTTGAAAACCGAAAGGAGAGAGTATTTTGGACTTTGTCGGTCAACCCAATCAGGACAAAGTCCAAAATACTTTGTCAGTCAAGGCATGAGGAGGCCATTGAAGTTGGGCTAATTTGAGAAGGTTCAGAATTCAGAATCAAAAGGATGAATTGCCAATCAATGTACAAAGCCAAGCCCACCAAACTCAGGGCATGAGGTTTGACTTGGACTGCTTTTGACTCTGACCAAGACTTTGCACTTACAAGGATTATTAATTCCGGACCAATTTTATATTTTGTTTAAAAGAACTTGAAATCGCATTTTATCAAACGTTTAATGAAAGTCATGTTGGAAGTGCATCTAATGCTCCAAAGTCTTATATTCTGGCCAAGCAAGTCATGTTACTTAAAACGTTATCGTTTTATACGTGGAGTACAATTCAATGATTATTAATGTGTCTTTGCTTTAAAAGCAGATCTCAGCCTTCTACTGGAATTCAAACAGTGCTGTTGGGCCTCATATTCATTCACCGTGGACAGTGGATACTACTTAATACAAAAAAAGAAAAACTTAAAATCTCTTAAACAATAGGAAGTAACACTCTTTAAGAGAAATTATGATGCAATGATCAGTCTAATTAAAGTCAATTATAAACTTGAAATATCAAGTTCTGAGAGGTAATTAAAATGATCTAGCCCATTATTCTATTGAACGTGTACGACTCCATTACCCGGTTAAAGCTGCATTTAGCATTTTGGTTGAAAGTGACTTTTGAGCAAAAAGGCTACTGATGATTCGAAATAACTACACATTTTGGCGGTGGAGCACAAAAGCCCCATTGAACGTGTTGACCGATGACGGTGGTTTTTGTGCTCCCTTATCAAAATTTTTTAATATATAATATTTTAAAAAACTCTTAAATTAATTAAAAATTTTAAATAAATTTTTATATTTTTATTATATTCAATTAAACTCTTATATTTTTATTTTAAGATAAATAATTTTTTTATTTTTATTTTAAATTAAATAAATTCTTATAACTAATTATGGACATAATTAAAAAGTCATTTATCATCTTATATCACATGGTACTGACATGACATACTAATATATCATAATTAATAATAATAATGCCGATGTATTATAACTGATGATAATATGACATATTGTATGCTGACATATTATAATTGATAATGATATGTCATGTTAATTTGATATGATAATATAGTCAAATTCACCTTTCACATCAATATCATATTAGTGTCATGTGAATATAAAATGACAAATAGTATTTTAACTAATGATAATTAGTCAATCAATAGTAACAAGAGCTTATGTAATCTAAAATAAAAATATAAAAACTTGATTGAATATAATAAAAAATAAGAATTTGTTTGAATTTTTTAAAATAATTTAAAAATTTTATTGAGCATTATGTTTTTTTTTAAAGCAGAATTTATATTAATTATTTAGAGGTTACAAAAAAAACTACCTCTCATGGTAGTATTGTCACTAAAAAAATTTATGTTTTAATTATGATACAAATGGGTAAGGTATCCACTTTTTTAAAAATATTTGACTCATAATCTATTTAGTTAAAAAGGTGGCCAAACCTTTTTAAAACTTGAATAAAATCACAAAACACTTTTCAAAATTGAACTCTAATAATATATAACTACTCATTAATTATTTGAATTTTTTTAATATTCGATTAAATAACTCAAACAACAATTTAAATAACTAAGAATTATATAAAAATAATTTTAGATTTATTAATATATAAAAAAAGGTTGGTTAAGATGATAAAGGTTATATTAAAAAAAAAGTTGGTTGAAATGGTAAACTTTTTATTAAAGGTAGGAAGGATAAAAGTTTAAATTTCACAAATTATAAATTTTTTAAACATTATATGTAATATTAATATATATATATATATGTATAATTAGGTTTGAGTTTAAAGTATCTTAAAAGTGATATTTAAAATTTACTTGAACTTAAATTAGTTATTGAAAACCTAATTCAAATTCACTCCATAACCGAATATCGAGTATTCAAACCTTATATTATCGGATAATAACAACTTATTTAAATCCTTAATTTTAATTTACATTTTAACTTATTATAACATTTTTTTCACAACAATATCAAATATTTAAAACATCTTTAGATACTTTGCCTCACTAGTTGATGGGACACATTCTCTTCTTTTAGTGAAAGTCATACCTTAATCAATATTTTAATAACCAGACTGATTGTTGAATCGATGAGGGATTAGGTTTTGGTTCAATTGATCTAACTTATCATATTGCATTATTAAATTCACAATTAAAAGTATATGGTTTGGCATTTAATGTGCATTATATACGGTGAATAGTTGCCACAGAATTTTAACTAAATGATGAAGACATTAATCGAAGCCTTAAAGGTCAAAAGGATAAGAATCCTGCCACTTGCAAGCATTTTTTTAATTATTAAATAATAATTAAATTGATTAAAATCAGTTCAAATTCAATACTATCCAATTGAATTTGGACTGGTTTAATCAAAAGGTTAATTGGTTCTTGACAGATTTGGTGTCCATCCAATATAATTATTTCTATCGAATGTTATTCAATTTTGATTAAGCAATTCTATCCATCAACTTATTTTATAACTTTGTTTATTTCTACATAATTGACGACTGAGATCTCGAAGTGCTCATGGTAAGTAAATATAAGAATTTCTTTTCGTTAGTTTGTCATATACCCAACTAAAATAGAAATTAATATAGATGCTAATTTTAAAGAAGTTTACTTTAACTTTTAATTAATATAGAAAGTAAAGCATTTCCTTATCCTGTGTTTATTTCCTTGGCTTTGGGTTTGCTAATGCAACTTGGTCTCGACTGTAGAGGCAGAGGGACAGGGGCTACTAGGGTCCCGCCCTTCAAAAATTTTAATTTTTTTTTATTTTTTTCAAGTTTTATAATTTTACTTTTATTTTTATAAATATTAAACTTTTAATATAATTACTTTATAAATATTATTTTCATTCTCTCAAATATAAAATACTGACTGCATGTATACGCATCCTATATTTTTCCTTTGTTTCCCAGGTCTTCTTGATCTGCTCTTATCCCTCTGCAGTGTACGGCAGGAAAGAACATCCAGACGTAACATCATAATATCATTTTCATGATAGTGATAATTTAACTAACTATATATCATTAAATTTTCTTGGATGGATAGATAGACGCGCGACATTGAACAGAAAATGCAGCTAAAAATTTTACCGTAGGAGCCACTACACTCACTGTTTATCACAGGAAGATATGCGTAATGCCATTGAAAGCCAACAAGACACTAAGGGAAGACTTTTTACATAAAGTTGTGACATTTTTTTAATTAAAAGTAATTAAATAAAAACTGAAATTAAAAAATGACAAAATGAAGAGAAATCCAATAATAGAGCCAATTAATTAAAAGTAATACTTTAAACAAAATTTTATTCATACTTATTAAATCGTTAAAACTTTGTCATAATTAATCAAACGGAATTTAATTAAATTTATATATTAAAAAAATTCTTGAGCGAAAGAAAAAAAATGAAAGAGATAAAACTCCGTTGGGAGCATAGTCATAGACGATGGCTTCACTCATTTATGGAAGTTGATCCTGCGCCGGTGGCTGGAAAACGCGTCGCGACATTGGAGAAAGTGATAAGCCAAGTTAGAATGTCATGACTGCTTTTCTTTGTTCAAGGAAATTAACGGAGATTTCCTTAAAAATCAAGCAATTATGGTACGAAAGGCAAGAATTGTACCAAAAATGTGTGCTTATTTAAGGCTTGCTGTCTGTTCTAATTAGACATATACTAACTGAGCATAAGCCTGTCTATTTTGAGCGTCTAAAGTTGTGGATAAGAATATGGGCAATTAGGCTGAAAAAGGATTTTTAGGACTTCCTTTGATTCATTGGAAAAAAGGATAATAATCATGAGACTCTATGATAAAAAAATAGTAGGAAGATAAAAGATATATGTGGTCCAAGCTTCAAAAATATAAAGAAAAAAAGGACAAAAAATATTAATATTAGTTTTAAGTCATACAACTAATAATATCTATAAGCTAATATCGAACAACCAATACCAAAGTGAGTAGGTGATCTGTAATAAGTCTTGGTCCATGTGCATGGAAGGTGTCCTGACGTGGAGCATCTACAAATAAAAAATTGTTATTGATTTATCGATAATTAAAGAAGGAGAAAAAAGTTATAAAGTATTACTTATTACAACTTCACAGCACTTGATTATTCTATTATAGGCCCCGCTCTCATAATACAAAGAATCTATTCTTTTCCCCCATTGAAGCATTCAAAGCTAGCCCTGACAAAGCTTCTTCGCTGGGGAACGATTTAACTCTCTTCATTATTGCAACTTGTTTGGATCAGTACAAACACGTGATGCAACTTGAGACCAAAATTTTAGCCCCTCCTTCCATCATCTTGATGATACGTACCTTCCTATTGTCATCTTGTGTTTGTTTACAAATTTTTTGCAGAGAATTTGTGTTTAATTATGACCCATTTAAAAATGGATTTTGTGGGACTCTGAATCTCCTTCTTTCCAAATTTCACCTAAAAGAAAGGAGAATATCTGTATTTAGGGGCCATTATTATTAGACTAATGTCATCATCCCTTGAGTTTTAAATTACCATTTATGGATGCAATTTCTTTCTAATTCATGTTCCAGTTCATACATGAAGTTAAAAAATCATTACCTTTTCCGTTGTTCAGTAAGTTTCATAAGAAGAAAAAAATCTAGAAAGAGAGAAAGTCATAGAGCCACGTATTATCCCAAACTATTTAGATCTTGGCATATGGAGGACATGCGAAGAAATTTTACGGTAACTGTAAATTGTCTAGCTTGTTCAAAACAAAAGGACTGCTGGCTGCTAGTGCTACCCAACCAATTCAAGATAGGCCCCCAAACCCAAAAATAAAATGGAAAAATATGGGAGGGGCGTCGGTTCTGACTTTTGCCATGGATTTCACACCTTAACATTCCCAATGAGTAAATGGGGTGTGTATGTGTGACTACGACTTCAACAGTTGCATTCGACACCTCACTCACTCTCTCTTTCCTTCTTGATAGCTTCTTCTCACATGATCCAAAAAACAAGTGACACTTAAACAGCACAAAAAGGTTTTTCTTTTTGATAATTTCGATAAAAATAATAAAAAAAGTACTAGTCGATTATAATATACTAAAGTTTTTGAATTTAGATTTCAAGTAGAAAGAAGTGGAATTTCGATGGTGAAGTCGAAGATTGTATATGGAAAGAAAAAGAATCGTGGAGTAAATTGAGTTGCCATTATGGGCGGGTGAAGGCTGTTTCTTTCTCCTCCACACCCTCAAGTAAGCACAAGCGTACAAACAAATTTATTCTTCTCTTCTCTTCTTTATTCTTTCTCTCTTTCTTTTCAATATTTTTTCTTGTTATTGCTACTAAGCATTGATTCTTTCTTTCTTTCTCTCACTCTCTCTCTCTCTCTCTTTTAATTAATCATTGATTAGGCGGCTCTCTCTCTCTCTCTCGCAATCTTTTCCAAGAAAGGAGCTGGGTTGTCTTCTGCAATTTTTCCTTCATCATATCATAAAGGTACTTTTCTTAATTGTTTCTTTTTCTCTAGTATTTGTAATCAATTCTGTGTTGGGTGGTTGTTGGAATTTCAATTACTAGAAAGAAAGAAAAGAAGTTTGAAAAAGAAAAACATCTCTATTTATCGTGTTTCATATAGAGATTTTAGTTTCTTGCTCTCTCAAATTTGAGGCGTTGCTCATTTCTTGAACAAATTTAGTTTCAGTAAGAAATCTGAATCTCAAGTTGATAGTTTCTTGTTTTAAATTTTTCTGGCAGATATGGAAATGCAGGGGAAACTTTTCGTTTTGAATTGTTTTTTCTTTGTTTATTTGACAAGATTTATCTTGTTTGAAATAAATTCTTGTTGATGCCGGATTTGCTGATAAGTAGAATGCTGCTGCCCATATACTGTGGTTATGAGCTGCATAGCTGTCGTCTTTTTAGTATATTCAAGTTTTAGATTAAGCTTTAGCATTCCTCTGTTTTTAGCGTTTGTCTATTTGGGGTTATGCCGTTCTGGCAAAACCGGAAAAAATGTGAAAGGAAACTTGGAAAATAGTTACAGTGGCTTCTGTTGCATTGCAGTATTTGTCATTTGCGGATTATGATGATCTAGAAATGTAATTTTCATTGGTTTTCTTCCTGCCTTTTCTGAACAGTGAAACTGAGCATAAAACCTTGTTGGTAGGATCAATGGGAGCAAGATATAACTTTTTGGGTTTTGCAATTAGAACAAATTAAGCAGATGTTATTGACTTAGTTGCGCAGAAAGCGAGGAAAAGATCTTTTGCTTCCCTCAGTCTTATTCATAGCTTTGAAATTTCCAGAAGAAGTTTTCCGTTTAGCAGTCAAGTAAAAATCTAGTACTACCCTTATTTCATTGGGTTTCAGTGACAATTAGCAGCTTCATTTGTTGTGAAAATAAAGAATACTGCTTGATTTGCTGATATGTAAATGCTGCTACCCTGCTCATCTAATCTGTGTTATGCCTGTTGTTTGACGTTAGCTGTTCCCATTGTTTGCTACTTTTGAATAAAAATTCAAATCATAGTAATGTTCAGCTTCTTTCTTTCTTCCTGTTATATTCTTCAATATTGTTCGTTTGGATTTGATTTGATGGCACATGAGCAGATCTATTTTGCTAAAGAATTTGATGGAAGACAAACAACTGGATTTTAATCAGCCACTTCTCTCTGTGAGGCGTTTCACATCACCAGGAGCGGCATCTGATTCTGAGTGCAAAAAGAAAACTGATACTTCACTCCCCAAGATACTCCGTCCGCCCATTTACAAATCAGAATTGAAATCAGGACCAGTAAGAAATCCTGGAACAGTTCCATTTGTATGGGAGAAAACCCCAGGACGACCAAAGGAAGAAAGCAATTCACAAGCTCAGGCTCTTGAACAGCCTCTGCTTGCCCCAAGGCTTCCACCTGGGAGGATTTTGAATGATAAGCAGCATTCTTCAAGAAAAGGGTTCAACGGTAAAACATTTACTCCATCTCAAACAGGAACTGTCCCTTCCTGTTCTCAAAAAGTTTCATCTTTGAAGAGGAATGAAACTAAATACGAGAGTTCCAGTGGAGATATGGAGGAGACAGGGAGCTCTGGTTCAAAGGATAGTGATGAGGCATATGTAGATGCGCTTGATACATTTTCACGAACAGAGTCATTCTTCTTGAACTGTAGTATTAGTGGTGTGAGTGGGTTCGATGGTCCTGAGATCAAACCATCTGGGATCTTCACAACAGATCCGCAAACTCGGGATTTCATGATGGGTCGTTTTTTGCCTGCGGCAAAGGCAGTAGCATCAGAAATACCTCCGTACGCTTCTAGGAAGCAACCTGTAGCACGAGAGCCACAGAGACAGGTAAAGAAGGTAGTCATTGTGGATAAGCAGCAACCACTTTATGTGTCCAGCCCAAACAAGTTCCCAAATCACGCACAAGATGATTGGTTGGAAGAAAGTGAAGGTGAAGATGATTATAGCGGGTCTCAAAACTCTTCAGCAAAAGTTTGTGGCTTATTTCCTCAGTTCTTGCTTAAAAGTTCCTTCTGCCTTTTGAACCCGGTACCAGGGATGAAAATTCAGGCTCAGAAACCGGCGAAACCAGCCCACTCTGTTCGTAGAAGACAGGCTAAATCCTCATATTTAAGATCTGGCAATGAAACTGAAAGCGAGGTACCTATTTTCATTTCTCCTCCTGTATAATATGGTTGTCTAAATCGAACCACGGTTTCCTTTCCCTTCTTTTGCTTTCCATTTATAAGCTAAATATTGGCTTCTTTTCTGTTTCTGCAGTATGCCAAGGCTGCTACAGAGAAAGGCTTAACACGTATATCTCGAACAGAAGAGCTAATTGAAGATAAGAATAATCTAAAGAGTGGATCTAGCCATATGAGTTATAGGAGTGATTGTCAGAATCCGGATGCAGCATCTCTGTCCAGGCATTTGCAGGGTAATGTTGTATCATCCTATCCTAGTCAAATTTCCCAGTTGGTCCATCAAGAAAAAGGGTTTCTTGGTATTCCGGAAAAAGCTAAAAATTATGGGGTTAGTAGCATTGATCCGCTTGAAAAAGGAAGCAACAATTTTCAAGAATTACTGGCCCTCCAGAGTAAATATCAGGAATCAGGTTTAGACAGCCCTGTGGTTGAGAAAACTCTTTATGTAGATTCTGTACACAAGGTAATATCAACCAATCCATATTTTTCAGCTACCAAGACAGCTCAAGGCATGGAGGATGATTCTGAGATTGTAGTTAAACCTGGGAAAGTGGAGGAGACTCCTTCAGTAGATTCTTTGTTACAGGATATCAAGCACTTGAATTGCGTGGTTGATGATAAGGTGATAGTGCAGCGTAAAAGCTTGGAGTCTGTGGATTCATATTCCCTGTTTCCTTCTGAAAAATATGCTCCTGAGATGGAATTGGATGCAACAAATGGTTCCAGAAGGGATCAAGATTTGATTAAGGATTCTTGTAAATTGACAAGCCTAAATGTGACCGACAACAAAAAGGATGATATGGAAAGCCAACTGCACGTTAAATTAAGTTATCGAGAAACTTCTCATGGTCTCGTACAGGACTCTATTACATTAACAAAATCAAAAGTAGGCGGCCGTAGAAAGATTGGTTTAGAAAGTCACCTGCAAAAGAAATCAAGTAACCAGGAAAGTTCTCATGGCAGCTACTCAAAACTTCCTCTTGCCCCACCTTTACCAAAAGCTCCATCAGAGTCTTGGTTAAAGCGCACCTTGCCCACTGTTTCCTCGAGGAATTCATCTTCACGGTCTTGTCTCGCCACCTGTAACTACAGTGGAACTCAGGCCTCCCTTGCTCCCTCTAGTGATCCCAAGTGGGAAACCATTGTTCGATCTTCTAATGTACATCACGGCCATTTGCGGTTTTCTGAGGTAAGTTCCGTAGCTTCTTAGTTCATACCTTCTTTGTTTATGTTTACCGTTATTGGATTGAGTGGTTCTTACCTTTATTATCTAATTCCTCATGTATCAGGAGCAACTTCCGGCAATACCCGAAGCTTAGAAATACAAAGACTTTGAGTCGGCAGGCTCAGCCATTTGCTATGGTTGGATCCATTGTTTTAATGGGTTAATGGATGCAGAAAGATACCTTAAATCCCCTTTCAAAAGTTTTCTCTACAGATGCTCTCGGTATATAATGGAAAGCTGTAAAAGTGTAAATCAACATTTCCATTATCACACTGAAATAAGAAGCTACAGTTGTAATATCTTGTAAATCACATCAATTAGTTCATTGAGTACATAGATACAGGTCCAATAATCCTGTATTTTGATTCTTTTGTAAAGGAATTCGGGAGCTTTCTCCTCTTATTTGCAATAATAGGAGAAAAATGGTTTACACTATTAATTATTATTATCTATTTATTCATTATAGTTTTTTGTTATTTAAAAACAGTATGATATGCCCACTTTGCTTATTTTTTTTGGTTCCAATTTAACCAACTTTTATCATAAATTTCTATGAATTAAAATTTCAAAAGAATAAGATTTAAAAATTTTAAATTTAAGATAATTCAAAACTTATTTTTAAAGATTTATTTATTCATAAAATTATAATATTTGACGGAAAAAAGGAGAAAGTTAACATTCAATTTAATACAAATGGAATAATACTTAATTTTTTGTAACTTTTTTTTTCAAAAAATTCTTTAATATCGAATTACTTCTTATCTGGCTCATGCAACTGAAATTCTCAAAGAGGCCCCAGTTGCAGCTGGATTCCAGTAGCTCTTCATAAATAACAGTAAAACCAGTCAGTAATAATCCATGAAATGATTTATTTAAGCTAGATAGCCATGTTCAGAAACATTATATTATGAAAAAAAAAAACGAACAAAAACAAAAATTTTCAAATTAAATTGCGTTTGCAAAACTAGGGTCACAAGAAACTCCTTCAAAAAGACAAAAAAGGATGATTTTCACTGTTAAAGGATTTTGTTGTGTATTGAAGTTTCTTTCCCTTCTGCTTGCTTTCAGATAATTGCACAGAAGAATTGGGAACACCGGCAAATTATAAGTAGCTGATATTGATAACATTAAATTCCCAGAAATACGGAGGCTACAGATTATATAGAATTCCCAGAAACTACAGTTTAACTACAAAATGATGCAGAATGTTTGGTCCTGTCACACAAGCAAAGTACCGCTGTGTTCTACCAATTCTAGCTAATTCAAGATCCAGGCATTGTTCAAGGCTTCAAGTTGAGCAGGACAAATTGGAATCAGGTTGAAAGAACTCAGCTTAAATACAACCCTTGGGACAAAATGACTTGACCATAACTCATCAGAAATCTAAGCTGCAAACTTAAATGCCAGTTCCTAGTCTGCAGAAAGGTGACGCTGAAATAGGAAAAACTTGGTTTTTTTTTTTTGAAGAGTGGTTGATTTACAAACTCGCAGCTAGAATGCAATGGTGAGTCTTGAACCATATAGGTAGAAGACTCATGTTGGCATAGAGCAACTAGCTTTGAAAGCACAACAACGTTCGAGTCAGATACAAAAACGATGATCTGTTTATCAAGCTCAAAGCAGCATCAATCCAAAAAGGGAGCCCTTAACCAACACTTAATGGCGCCAAGGAAAATCAACCAAAACTATACAACAGGTATATCGACTTGAAGTGGTCCAAAAAACATCAACGAAATTCCATTGCAACACCAAAAATCCTCGAAAATCTTCCTGCTCTCCCCAGCATGAAAGACAACCGCAAAGGACAGCAGAGGATACCAGAAGAAAAACAGCACCAGCAGCACCTAAAGACCACTCAGCACAACGAGGCAGGCAACATCTCCCAAAAGCCGAGAGCAACACAAAGGGTCGAGCATGGACAGACTGCCTAATGAGCCCTCAGGGTCGTGAATCAACTCCCTCCACAATGGCCCTGAGCTCCAGACCGGTAACGGCCAACTAAGCACCATTAGACTCAAAATCCAAGTCCAGCCAAATCAAACACCTACGGATAGAGGACCACAAGCCTTGGTTATTCAGCCAAAACTTGGTCATTAACACTGCCTAAGCAACAGTATACGCCCAATAACGGAATCTGGCATCTGGCATATACACCCAACAAAGTACCTCCAGTGCTTACTCCTTTCTGGAATCTCTGGCGTATACACCCAACAATGGCATAACAAATAGGATTCCTTCTGCAGATAACCAATAGAATACCAATTCAGGTTACTTCTTTCAATGAGTTAATTACGCACAACAAGGAAAATAATCAATTTAATGATGTCAAAGGTGAAGTAAACTTCTAATTCTTGAAAAGCAAACCTTTTTGTGGCAAGAAACAGGACCTTAGATATGAATAAGCTGGAGAAAAGGTCAAGTTGACCAGGTTCATTCCTTAGAAGAGAATTCACTGGTTTTGAACATCACTCACTCTCAAGATAACTTTTCAGCCAAAGGCCATCACAATTTCAAACGTGTCATTATATGCAAGTGTGGTGTTCCCTGGAGTTCCCTTACTGAGTGATTTATATTAAAAAGGTTTATTGCAGTGCTTCTTCTTGTTCAAAAGATTCAATCTTCCATTTGATTTAATAAAAAACAAAAGACCACAATGATCATCAGAATTTTATTAATGCATCAGAGAATGTTAGAATAGTCTTGAATTGTGATTTAATTAGGATTGTTTAATTCTAATTAAATTAGTATACCTTACAAAATAGTCTTTAAATCTAGTTAGATTAGAATAACAATTCCTAATTCTATTAGATGATAAGATTCTTAATTATATTAGGATAAGGTTATGGTATTTGA